>NC_056731.1:832629224-832631724 GCF_019279795.1 Protopterus annectens
AAGGAAGCCAATCTGGCGGTCCCTGGCCATAAAGAAACTGTACAACAGAAGGAGGGAACTGATATGGAATAAGGTGAAGTCCCAAGACTTGAAAAAAATCCTTATCAGCCTCAATTAAAAGTTGAGATCCCTCATCAAATACTGCAAAGTTAGCTGTGAAAACAGAATTGGAGCACATAGTAAAGACAACCACAAGGCCTCATACAGTTATGTAAAGAATCTCCATGGCAATACCAAGATTTTTTCTGAGCTACTAGACAATGGTGCCTCCTAGAATGTGCCAACAAATATTGCCAATATACTGGCTGACATATTGAGTACAAACTATACCCCTCTCCCCCCAAAGGACCAATCACAATACCAATACACTGCCAGGCACCCAGTATTACTGCTGCACAGGTTAAAACACCACTGTCCAAGGCCACAAATACAGCTTCTATGAGACCTGACAATATCCCTGGCTGTGTTCTACATGAACTACAGAGTGACCTAGCACCTCTCTTGTGTGCCCTGTTCAAGCACAGCCTCACCTCAGGCTTTGTCCCTACTGAAATGTGCACTGCTACCGTCACCCTTCTCCACAAATGGGGTGCGCCTGCAGATTCTGGGAAATACCGCCCCAACTTCCTGACAAGTCTGTTATGTAAAGCTATGGAATGCATCATCATGCACCTAATAAACAGGGATATGGGAATTTGCAGATTCAGGATCCCACACAGTTTACTTTTGTGAAGGGTAGGTCCTACCTGCTCAATCAACCTGGTCACCTTCTTGGAGTTAGTTACCTGAGCTGTGGATGAAGGCAAGGTGGCACATACAGCTTCCTTGATCTGTCTAAAGCATTTGATAACATTCCCCACTCAGGAAACATGCAAACACCCACTAAGCTAGGCATGAACCCTATATCACTAGATGGGTTGCAAACTGGGTCACAGATAGGACTCTCAGTGTGGAAATAGCTGACTTCAAGTCAGACTGCTGAGCAGTCCTAAGTTGTTTCCCACAGGTTTCTGTCCTGGGTCCTCTCATGTTTGGTATCAATGTCTCTGAAGTCCATGCCAACATGAAGAGACTCTGACTGACAAAGTTTGCAGACAATTGTAAGTTGGGAGCAATTACAGCCGAGTGACGTCTACAGGCATTTCTGCAGTTGCCTCCTACTGCTCCTCTGGGCGTCAAATATTGCCTGCTCATATTTGCATTAATAAATCCAAAGCCATGCTGCACACAAGGTATCAGAATATATTATATTGAAGCATATATGATGGCAAACACAATTGTATTGATATATGACCTCTGTTAATAAATATTTGTTAGAACTGTAAGGTGATAAATTCATTTTTTAAAGGCTGAAGCCACACCCACTGGGAGTTAAAGGTATACACTCAAAAGAGCTCTGCTGGAGGGAATGAGTTAACTACCCAAGTGATGTTGGCATCCTACTGAAAGGCCTCACTGAGACCAGTGACTGGTGTCAGAGCCATGGCCTTAAGCTCAATGTCAGAAAATGTGTTGTCATCCCCTTTGAGGAAAACCCTGTTCCCATGAATCACCACATCAATGGTAGTCTCCTGAACAAAGAAGGTGTTATAAGAGATCTGGGTACACAGGTTGACAGCAATGTCTCTTCATCACCACATTGCCGCTGTGGTCACAAAGTCCCTCTATGTGGCACATCTCAGTACTAACGCATTAGCATCCAGGAAGGAAGAGGTCATTGTCCCCCTATATTCTTCTTGACAAAGTGACACAGTTTGTTTCATTATACATTTTGTGATGGATGTGAAGTAGGTAAATGAAATGTATGTCCTCATTTTCTGACAACAATCATATCATGACAGTGATTTTCCAGAGAAATGAAAATAACTGTAAAACAGACCAGAAATATGAGCAATAAACCTGGACATCCTGAAACAATCCAGCCAGTTGACGGAACCCCTTTCTGCCAAGACTGACAAAGTGGTGAGTGGAAGCCATGAAAATGGGGATGTATCTGAAGTACGGGCATAGATAAGCTAGCACAGTTGCTGTAGTAACATCCTCCTGTGTGCTCCAACATATATGTAGTGAAATAGCACAAGTAATTGAATTAGGAAATCTGCTATGGGTAATTACACATGTATTTGCAAATATATCAGGCACTACGGGGATGTAATAGCACTGACAATCAGACACCAATGTGAATGTGCATACCCACAACCAATATCACCACAGTCACAGTCGCATACCGGTAAGTCAAGTGAACAGTAGAGTATATGGACTGTGTGAACAAATACATCATTATTTGCCACTCATACTCTAGCCCTACATATACAGTCCCAATTTTCAGTGTAGTCTGAATCCTGACCTCGGTATAGGACATGTCTGAGTCTGGCCCTACAAACACATACAGCCAATAGTTCAGCAAAAACTGGAGCAGCATGCACAGTCAGATAAAGAAGGAGTCATAACACTTACATCCACCCCCCTTCATACACAGCCCAAATAACTTGTACACATG
>NC_056731.1:832636724-832796724 GCF_019279795.1 Protopterus annectens
ATTATGAGCTTTCGGGATTCTGTAGTGGACCCATATATATATATATATATATATATATATATATATATATATATATATATATATATATATATATATATATATATATATATATATATATATATATATATATATATATATGTATATACGCATACATGTCCATACAAACATATTCTACTGATAGACCACCCATAACTTGGACAGCATGCACAGCTGGATACAAAAGGACCCATGACACTCACATCTGCCCCTCCCCCACAGTCCAAATAAATAAGTGAACAGTACACTGCTACAAAATCATGATAGGCCATGCACAATGGCCAGACATACAACAATCTCTTAGCAAAACAACTAAAATGACTGAACATAGCAAAGAGAAACACAACCAGCCAGTAATTCACATATGTTTATTATATTCTGATGTCTTGGCCAAAGCCTACAAGGACTAAAACTTTACAAGAAATATTTCCTTTAATCACAAGAAGCAATTAATACTTAATTACATAATTAAATACACAGCCTCTAGTTACACTCCTCATTTAACCCCCTGTTGGATAATGTATCACATTTAATATTAGTACATTGAGTTTGTACATAACAATTGTCCTTTTATGAATGTTTCATCAAACTGAGGAACCGACTTTTTCCAAAACAGTACCTTGGAACCCATTACTGTCCCAATGTTGAGATTTATTCAAATGAACGGCTATAGAACTGTCATCTTTCTTATCACTAATATGTCTCACATGTTCTAACAGCCTAGTTTTAAAACGTGTTACTCTTCCCCCACATAAAATATGTTACAAGGGCATCTAAGAGCATTCTGTATACACCAACCTCTTGAATGTACAGACTTCAAATTGTTTTCCAGCCTTTTCCCACAACAGGAATGACAGCACTAAATAATGATAGACCATTATACCTATCAACCTCCTACTGTATGACATCTGAACAAAGCCTGACATAATTGGTGGACAGAGGCCCAAATACATGGCCATACTTGACATATTGCTGTTATACACTGAGAAAGTTGCTGGTGTTACAGGGTTTGTTGTAACATATCTTTTCTGAGGGATATAAAGTCAGAAAAACAAATGAATGTTACCATTTACAGACTACAATCACCAGAGTATGCTACTGATTTGCCAAGGACAACACCTGTCTGGGGAACAGCACATACATAACAGGGTAACCTGTGTCCATTATGTGGATGGCCCTACAGTTGAGAGCTATGGAGAGACATAACTTTGTCAGACTGAAACCCATGCAGAAGTAGCATGTGCAGACAAACCCTGTTAAACTACCAGTATTCCAAACATATAACAGCAATACTCACATTCTGCCCCTAAGTCTTGAACCTTCTGCACCATTTAGTTGACTTGTCTACACAAGTCTTTTTGTAAGAGGTAGTAGCTCACACAACTCCATGATGTCTTCCTCACAAGTAAGGGAAAGGGCCAACGCCCACATGGAGTACTCAATTATAGGAGTGTGTTGCCATGACATTGGCTATTGAAAAAACTACACAGCTGCTCTGCATGCAATTAGCAAGTGGGGAACAACAATTGGTGCACAGGCCATCACCTGGTCATGAGGATCACCTACAAAAGCCATGGTGCACTTATTCAAACCAGCACTATCCCTGTAGTGCACAAAGAGTGAGAGAGAGAGAGAAAACAAATAAAACATAAACCGGAAAAGAGAAGAAAAAAATAAAAAGGTAAGTGTAAGATGTAAGCATGTAATTGAATGTAGTACTTGGTCTGTAATAATGGGAAATATGATTTGGAAGAATATATGTCCCAACAAGACTTGCTGTACTAATGTCCTGCTGAACAGCTGCTATGGTCTAGCATTTGGGCCTCTCTGCAGTGGGAGAGATCACAGTCATACCTCTCAACTGTACAGATCTTCACAGAATGTCCAGATTTTCCCATCAAAGTTTTTGTCTGTTCTTCCTGAAATCTGTACTTTTCTAATAGCTGAGTATTGAAGTCATCAAGTAATGACAAACACTTAAGTTTAAGACTCCACATCTTTAAGAGTATTCACGGTAATGCAAAATGTATCATTCTACAAACTTCCTAAGTTTGCAACAGGAATATTTAAAGTCTATCCCTATTTATCCCCCCATCATTTTAGGCTTTGTCCAGATGTGATGCTCTAAGAGGTTGTGAGGTAGGACCCGAGCTCAGGAGCCTGACTCACCATGGGAAAGGACAGCTCACATATGACAACCGCTGGGATGTATGACAAACAGTTGTAACTGTGCCACTGCTAGGCCAGTTAATGGGATGTTGTATATCCATATGTTACCTGTGAATATGAGTATGATACATGTTTGCCTTGCAAAGCTAAGAGACCTATATAGGGCATGTGCATAGTAAAGTACTGTTGCAGAGGTGTGTTGAAATGCATGTGATATATTGAATTAATAACATTCAGCTGTACAGTGCTCTGCTGGACATTAAGCACATTTGTGACTGATATCAGTAGTCACATACACATATACCTGTGTTATGTCAGCCAAACCATTGGCAAGTCTGTCAGCAATGACAATGTAACATAATGGCCTACTTATGACTGTGGGTAATCTTCCAGGTCATCACACTGATGTCAAAGCCTACTGTGTAATCAACTTACTAATATATGGTGCAGCTATATTAATACAGTATCAGTACTGATGTCCATTTAGCCACCCATTTATGTGTGCCATTGTCCAGACATACTGCTATAACAGGTTGAGAAGTATGCTTGAGCAGCAAGACTGTAAATACAGTGCACCTTACTAACATAGAACAGAAATGTATACCAGGTATCCCCTGAGCACATGTATATATGCGTATGTCCAGCTGGAAGGCATAAAACTAATCACATGGGTTTCAAGCAGTCAGGTACATAGGTTGTGCATGTTGCACATGTGTGTAATATCAGTGTCAGTGCATACAACAGACATAAATGTGTACAGCTACTGGTTGTTGCATTGCCCTTACACTGATATGGGTACTAGAGTAGGCATGATTATCAGGTAGTAATCGGAGAAGTGTCCAACTGTGTTATGACCCTCTGTCCATGCCTACCACTGACAGCTATATCAACACCTATATACAGTAGATATCACAAGTGTACACACCCCTGTTGGAATGTCAGGTTTGTGTGCTGTATGACAATGAGACCACAGAAAATCATTTCATAATGTTTCTCATCTTGAATGTGACCCCTAATCTGTACAGTCCCATTGAAAAACAATCAAAGATGTTTCTAGGAAGGTCAGCAACTATTGCCATGTGAAGATGTGCTGTGATCTTAAAGTCCAAACCAAGATGAAGGAATGCTGTAACCATCTCAAGAGGTGCATACACGACATACCAGTTTAAGGGTGTGCACACTCATTCATATGGCTTATTGTACTGATTATTATTTCTATATGTTTTCACAGACCAGATTGTTGTTTTCAATTGAATTGTACAGGCTATAGGCCACATTAAAGGTGGACATTGTTTCAAAATGAGTTACTGTGGTGTCATGTTTCAATTGCACAAATACCAGGCATTGCAACTTGGAAGCAGGCCCACCTCTATCTAAGCAAGCATGTAAGTTTACAGGTGACTTCCTGTAAGGCTGACTATGACTACAAATCAGACATATCCACACCACCAGCGACAACAGTGTCTCCACATATGTTGTCAGTCCCAGAGGAAACAACACAATTCACCCTGTACTGGGGGTAAAGAACACCTCATACACACATGCCATAGATATAGGCAACCTGCATCAGACAGGTTAGGTGGGAACATCGCCATCCTGTCCACCTCAGTTGTATAGGGGGATATGCACATCAACCACACTCCTTCCCTCAGCAATGGTGAACATATACATATTGCCTACTGATGGCAACAACAGCAAATCACCATGGGGCATAATAACATCACTGTCTGCCTCCTACATGAACTCAGGCATGTGCTCACAGTTCCATCACACACCACAGTCAAACACAGAGCTGCCACCATCCACACACCATCCACATGGAAGATAACCACTGTCAACCCTCTCCACATAAATGAATGGAGAATAGAGGATTATGCAATTAAGTGTCCAACATTGGGGGGAATAAGATAGCTCAGGGCCAGGAATGTAATGCAAGCTGCTCTAGCCATGATAGATTGGAGGGTTATGGTGTAGTTTGGATTATTTGCAAGTAATATCCACTATTGATGTGCAATTTGACAACCGTATGAGGTCATGTGAACGTTTTCCTGTTTATGTCTTCCAGGTAACATGCAGAGGGCTTGCCTACCAGCAGTCTCTGTTGGGGAAACTAACATCATCATCCAATATGCGATCAAACATTATGCCCTGTTATTTGAACAGAGTGCACAAAATGTGCGGGAGAGGACCACCCTGTGGAGTGATCTGGTCCACAGGGTAAATTATGCCAGCTTGCACAGCAGGACATATAAGCAGGTGCAGCATCAGGCCGCCCAATTCATCCACCATGCCCGTCAATGGCTTCTGCTATAGGAAGGGACTGGCTAGCGACAGATGGGGGCCCAGCCATCCAGCCCCCACTAACACCCACCAAGGATCTCCTCACCAACAGGGCCACCCACGCAATGCACAAGCTATGAAGCTGAAGAAAGCATTATGGAGGTGGGTTGCAACCACACACTGGATGAGGAGCATGCAGGTAAGGGCCCAGTGGGGATTACTACACTAATGTATCAGACATACATGTATTTGTATTGTATCTACATCCATGTGTCTGGTCCAATTGTAGCTGTGGATGGGGTTTTCTAATGCAGAGAGGTGCACATCTATGGTGAGGACAGAACACTGTATATTTTTGGGGTTAGTACTGTAAATGTGCAGACATGCTGCATCCATCCTGCACCAAGGGCACATGTGAGTCTGCTCACAATACCTCCCTCTCACAACTACCTAGGACCCTCTGATCTGCATATGGGACAGCAGTTTGAAGCTGGTGAGTATGACATTGTTCTGTTGTTGCCTGGCAATACCTCAAGCATGTGAAGGGCATACAATTTACCATGCGCTCAACTATCATTAATAGCTATATTGCTTTATGTGCATGTTCACTTGTGGTGGGGTTAACTGCATTGCATCACAGTGGTCACCACTGGGGGCTATCTGACATGAATTCAACATTCCTGTAGCATACCTCACAACTTGTCAGTGTCAAGACATCTGGACAGAGGCCAGCAAAATGGGCTGAACAAACGGCCTAAGGTAGGGACATGTGTGACACATTCGTGGTAAACAGTGTATATAAATTGTGTACACACCCCTGTTAAGATGCAAGGTGCTCCTGTTACATACAAATTAGGTCCACAATATGTCAGTCCACACCTCTTCCAGCCTTTAACGTGACCAATGACATGAACAGTTCACTTGTAAAACCAAGCATCTGGACTTGTGTATTGCACCTACAAGTATGGCCACCTGTGAGGGTGGCAGACATCATATCAGCATGATGTTTCAGTTGGGTATGATACCTCATGCTGCCATATGTGTCAGTACACTCACTGTGGATATTTGGCTACAATTATCACATACATGGGCATTATTAAGGCACACAGACCACTTCTGACCATGTATAGGTTGCAAACATCTGGATATTCCAGACACATCTGTACAGAGGACTGTACAATGGTTTAACTTGCTGCATGTGAGGCATATGCTGTTACCACACTATATAACATAATGGCAGTGGGAGGTGGTCACCAGTCATGTATGGTACACACATCAAAATGGTATAAGCCACACAAGATATGATCATCACACACACACAAACAATTGCCTGTATTGGGATTAGAACTCTTGCCTACCCAGATATTTCTACAGTAGTGCTACTCAGTTAGCAGACATGCCACAGATATTATACATCTTCGCTTACTCCAAAGGTACTTCGAAGGTGGATGACATCAACAGGACTACTAAATTGGAGAGAGGGGAAGTGTAAACAATAGTACAGAAGTCAAAAATGGTGTAACCCACACATTACATGATTCTCACACAAACACATCCAAACAGTTGCCAGTAGGGGGATTATAACTCTTGCTTACCTAGTTATTGCTACTCTAGTGCTTTGCAGATATCAGACACACCAGAGAGCCTAGACATTTTCACCTAATCCAAAGGTGCTTCTAAGGTGGATGACATCAACAAGACTACTAGACTGGGATGAGGGGAAGTGTTCAGGGTAGTACACAAGTCAAAAATGGTATAAGCCAGACAGTCGATGATACACACACACACACACACACACACACACACACACACACACATGCACACACACACACACACACACACACACACACACACACACACACACACACACACACACACACACACATACACACACACTTGTCAACATTGGGATTAGAGCTCCTGCCTATTTAGTCATGTCTACTATAGTGTTACGCAGTTACCGCATGCACTACAGAGCTTACTGTACTTTTACATGGCCAAGGCTGCTGATAACTGCACAGCTGAGATAAAGTATTACAGGTGTCAGAAAGTCTGTCATCAGTTCCACCCTGACATTGTCCTAGTTCATTCTGTCTTGCACTTCAAATAGCATTATGGCATGGCACTTCACTGGGTTATTGTATCAATAAGTATTGCACACCTGGGAGCTGTCAGCAGTACTCATTCATCACAGAAGTAGCCCAGTACTTACTAGTTATGTCCCCCCCTCCTGGCATGATTGAAAGGCAGTTTTTTGTGGTTTCACCCATTAACCTGGTGCACTTGTCCATTCCGAGGCACTGTTGCAACTGCCTCATGTACATAGACAACACTCCCCCTCTAAACTTCAAACACTCAGACCTGTGAGAGTTACCCGTATATCACCCAATGTGGACATATGCAGTCTCCAGCAAAGACTGGACTAGCAGGTCAAGAGGATAAGATCAACACCTGCACCACACCATGTGGAACACATAGCTCACCAAGACACCCACTTTGACAGCCATGACATACAGTGAAAAGTCACACACCCACCTTCACAGACGCACTCAATGGACATTTTCCCAAACAGCCCAGACCAGCAAGGCAGACACCCACTCAGACACCACGACATGGCACATGCCAAGGGACACATATTTAGCCTACACAGTGTGCGCCTCAACCTAAGCTCCTAAGGCTAACCACCTTGCACAATACAGTGATCATAGGTAACTCAATACTGAGGCACACACATATCCCACTCACTAAGTTGAATATGGAGCAGGTAACAACCAAATATCTATCACATGCCAGCATCCAACACATGACACAGCCAGACATGGCACTCCAAAACAACTACGAGTATCACTCTGTATCCATGTGGGTGTGAATGACTTGGGACACACCTCCCTGGACTACATGACAAGAGACATGGTTGAACTGTCGTATGTGATCAAGGCAGGTGTGACAACAGTAGCCATGAGCAATGTACCAGACTAGTATCCCAGCATAAGGCATTGGAGATACTTCTGGTACAACTGCCATGAGGTAATAATGCAATCCAGACCATAGCCTGCTATGGGTCCACATCTATGTCCCTAGACTGTCAATGCACATTTCTCAACACCCTGCCATCTATGATGGTCCAATGCAACACTGACATAGTATGAGACTTCAACTACCACTTCATCATCTGGGGAAAGTAGCCAAGTGCCAGTACAGTGGCCCAACACGTCCTGGGATTCATCATTTCCAATGCCCTGGATGGGCTCATACTGACCCTGGTAGAGGATGCAACAACCTTGACCTGTGTTGACTACTTAAATATGGGACTGTTGCTCATCCACAGTTGTCAGTCCCTGCATGGTGAGATCCACACAGGCTGTAATCAACATGGAACTCAACATGTCAGCCACACCCCCCACAAAGGTAACCACCTTGCAAAACCTCTCCAAAGCTGACTTTGCAATCATGAAAACCAGGGTGGATGACTTCACTGCACCAATGGCAATGGGAAATAGCTGTATGACTATGGAATCATGCACATATGCACTGTACAAACAGGTACATGAATGCATGGTACTAGCCAGAGCCAACAGAACCCAGACACTGTCCTCCAAACACTGTGAGACAATGTGATGGTCCCCTGCCATTACTAAAGGGTACAACAGGAGGAGGACACTGTTGCAGAGAAAGGTCGTGTCCCATAAGTGTTGAACTCCCTTATTAGCCTCAAACACAACTTGGGGTCCCTCATGGAATCCCCTACAGGCATCTATGAAGGCAGACATGCAGCAGACACTGACGACAATCACAACAGCCTTTGATAGTTACATCGACAACCTCCACACATTAAACACAAGTGCTGTGAGTTACTACACAATGCTATTACCTATCCTGAGACAACAGATATTGGCCACAGTCATGGCAACACATTCAGTGCCAGCTTTACCCCTCTCTCCCCCCACAAGTGAAGTGCTGAGTGAATGTGTTTTCACATGCTGTATCCTGTTTCTGTTCTAGGTGTCTGTGTGACACCAGGATGTGGCCCTGCAGCAAGACGAAGGTGTATGGTAGTGTGGCAACACATCCACCATGTCCTAGGCAGGGTACAGCTGTATCTGCATGGATTTCCCAGGTCTGTAACACAGTGATTGCATATGCCTCACAGATTATAGGGCTGAGGGTTGTACATAGGTATATGTTGATTTACATCTATTGTAGAGTGGAGAATGGTATGTGTTGTGGTTTGGACACACCTCTGATTGTTAATAACCACAGCCACAGGGGATATTCATCAACCAAACACACTGAGATTACTATTCACACACACACACACACACACACACACACACACACACACACACACACACACACACTTGCCAGTACTGAGATCCATAGGTTAATTGCTTCATAGGTGTGTAGTAGGTTAATGGGCCTAAAGGCTCTACAAGGCTAGCCCAAGGGAATACCCTGGCATCCGGCCACATGACAATAGTCCCCAATGTGTCTCAGGAGTATAGTCACTGGAGTGGTCCCCAGGGTTGGGTATTGTATTCCCCATCCACTCATCTAGATTTCTATTGCGGGTGGCCAGTGATGTGCACTGCTTCACATGTATGTGATTTATATTCCATAACATGGACAGTGTCTGGGTTGTACACCTATCCCGTAAGCAGTCCTTTGATGTGTGGACATGTGCTTGAGGTCTCTGGGGCATGTTGTGTGGACAGATTGGTATCCTCAGATGTAGCATTCTTGATCTAGTTTGGTGAGACATGGCTGTGTAACTGCGGTAGTGATTGCACCTACATAGACTGTATGATACGGGGATTCATTGGAGTTATTGGAGTCTGTCCATATAGAGCATGTGTATAAGGCATGGTATTCCTTTTGTGGGGTACATTTGTAGACTCTACAGTTGTTGCAGGTGTCCATGGGGAACATGGCAAAAGGGCCACTGTACACATTGATTGGGCTACTGAGGGGATGGTACAGGGTGACCATGTCCTTTTTCTTCCAGGATAAAGCACAGTCAGGAGATGTAACACATCAAAGTACTTTCTGATGTCAGTGGCACTCTTGTGGTCAACAGGCAGCTGACTGTCAGTTGTGCTACCCATTCTGTTATAACAACGTCACTGTTCAGTGGACTACCACCAATGTATTACTTCATGTGAGCCATGGTGTTCCCAAAGGTAATGGCAGCACATCTCTTGACATTGAGGTAATGTCCAGGGTTCTGCCAACAGTCATAGGTGTCAAGTGGCCTTTGAGCATGATGTCAACATCACATGGATTGCAGGAGCGGCCTTAGCTCAACTGGTGCCCTAGGCAAAAGGGCTCCATGGCACCCCCCACCACACCACCTGGTGCCCCCATCCTTGTCTACCTACACCAAATAAATACTGAAAAATTGCCCCTGCTATAGCGGCGCCCTAGGCAGCCACCTAGTTGGCCTATACCTAAGGCCGGCTATGAGTACATTGTCATCCCCCTTGGTAAAAACTCTGTACCCATGAACTACTACATAAATGGCAGTCTACTTAAAACTGAATGTTTGATAAGAGACCTTGGGACCCAGGTGGACAGTAGTTTCTCCTTTGACAATCACATCACCACAGTAGTCAGAAAATCCTTCTATGTGGCACACTTCATCACAAAAGGGTTCTCATCCAGGAAAAAAAAGGTAATTGTTCCCCTCTACCCGGCACTCATTAGGCCCATTATAAAGTACAATCCCCCTTTTGGAATGTACCTCACAAGATATCTGCAGCAACTGGAAAGGCCATAGGAGTACCTCACAAAGAGGATTACTGGCCTTAAACAGATGCCCTACACTGACCATCTCAAAAAACTGCAGCTTATCACCTACTCTGAGGAGATCTCTACTTAACATATAAAGCTATGTTAAACCCAGAGCTGTTGGACATGCTACACCTTAAGAAATCCCAATCCCTCCAAGCTACATGCTCTAGGGACCTAAGCCTTGTCACCACAATAAACAGGACATGCTGGAGGGATAGATTTCTGTCCCAGAGACTTCCTATACTCTGGAACAAGCTACACATCTATGTCAAGCAAAGTTCCTCATTAGCACTCTTCACTTCTGTGGCTCTGCTCAATAGGGGCACAGGAAATTAACTTTCTTGGGTGGCGTAAGCCAGGGAACCATGTTGGCTAGGCTTACTTAGGCCCTTGGGCCGATAGCCTAGTAGCTACCTATGAACCTATGAACCTATGAAGCTATTATTTTGCTGGCAATACATTAAAGAAGATTTGTTTCACTGTGTGTTTGAGCATTTATTGCCAGACTATTTACATAAGGATAGTCAATATTTAATTTTCAAGGTAATAATGAGTCTTTTGAATAGTTTTACTCCATATTTACTAAGCATTGCTTTTAACTATTCTGTATGAATGAAGGTAACAGAAAGTAGTTTATACTCTGAAGAGAATTTTGTCAACAAACATGAGATATGCTTTCAGAAAGGGAAAAAATAACGAGATGGTTCTTATAAATACAATTACAATCCAGTGTTTAAAAAGTGGTCTATATGAACTCTTCAGTTGGAATATTAAATAAAGTTAGAGAAAGCAGTCACACTTAATTTAGTCATAGATTGTTTTGAATTTTGGTGCATTTTTGTGTCTTATTTTCAGCATAGTGATCTCATGGCATTACTGTTTTGAGGCAGAAAGTATGGGATTCTGTTCTGTGACTAAAATGAACAATAACAGTTCCAAACTTCTGGGTCAAAATATTAAAACAATTATCAGGAAATGGTCATTCAGTAAGCATCCCAAAGACATTAATTCAGTTAAAGAAACACAGTCAATCAATTATGTCATTTCCATTCCATCTTCAGTACTGAACACTGAAGAGTTGTCTCTGACACAGGTATGTGGTGAGTCTGAGACTCACAGCGTTATGTATGGATGTGGTGGAGGGGTAGGACACTGTGTAGCAGTCAGTAAAAATTAGAGGTGTTTTTAAAATGTCATGGGATCATTTTTTTCAATAATTTGGGTATTTTTGTTGAAAAAAAAATGACTTCTGTTTTACAGGTAGGGAATGCTGGCATTCCAAAAATCTATTCATATTTCAATGTAGATGGCAGCTACCAGAGATGGGTTATATAGGTTTGTTTGCTGATGGGAGCACATAGTGGCTGGAAGCAGTTTTATTTTTTTTTCTTAATTTCTTTGTTTGATAATGAGGGATGTACAAGTATATGTAGATGAGTGGCTAACATCGGAGGATTGCAGCAAGGAGTGGTATTGGTGAAATGGTAATATTTGTGCAGTGAATAGATGGCAGCAATGGTGTATGTACAACGCAGTTATATTGCTAGGGTAAAAAAAAAAAAACAGTCTCTTGGTTTTAGGTATCGCAAACTGAAATGGACTCAGCATCCTTCAGTTTCCAGAAGACGCTGGGTATATACTGGGGATGGGAACCCCTGTTTTTATTAAAGGTATACTTATGTGGGTTTGGACTGGTGCTACACTGGTTAGAGGTGAATTTTTGTATGATAATACTCTGGGATTGCTGTTTAATGAATGGAATGGCTTTCTTTTTTTTCTGGAACTGAAATCTATAGAATGGACATAGGGTAGCATTCAGACTAGCACAATTAACACTGAAAATTTGGCATACCTATTATCAGAAAGAGAAACAGAGTACAAAGGATTAGTTCAGATAAAATCACTTTAGCTAGCAGATGTAGGAGACTGTCTCTCTGATTACGTCTCTGTGGGAGGAATAAAGATACCTTGTTGAAGTTTCAAGTAGTTTATTCAGTTAAGTAGATAGATACACAAGTGTTCTTGTTCTCAAAATGAGAGGATGTGTGAAGCAAACTGGACAGTAGTAGAAGTGTTAACAGTGGTTACATACATTTGATTTCAGAATGTGTGCATGCAGGATCATACACAGGATTTGATGGAAATCACAGCAACTTATTCATACATTCAGAAGTAATAGGCTAGCTGCTCTTGGAGGCCATTTTAATTCTAACCAATTTCTCTTTCAAAGGTGAGAATCAAACCCTGTATTTTGTGTCTTTGAGGTAAATACTTTAAAAATTATATCAGCATCCAACCCTACCAACCCCTGATTCATGTCCCCCGAAAAAAACCTTACTACCCCTTGGAGTGATGTTCACACCTCATTAATTGAATAATTCCACTGTGTATAAGTGGTGACTCAAGATTCCTTTTCTTGCAGTAACAAAAGAGTGGCACAGTAGCTAGCTGTAGGGGCAAGTAGGACATGTGAAAAAAATCACCAAATCACAATACTAGTGAAGTATAAAATGCATGATACGTGGCAGCAACTCGCTTATAATCCATTGTTAAAAATAAACGACCATTTCTCTGTGAAACAAAAACACTGAATGCCATGATTTTAAAGATCCTGACAACATTCACAGCTTAGAGAAAACTACTCATTTGTCATATTCAAGGAAAACTGGATGGAGTGTTTCTATGCTACTGCATAACAAGTCATGGGTGTTGCTACCAATGCCATAGAGGTGAGCAAATGTCTTGCATAAAGACATGTGTGCCTCATTTGAAAGAAAAACAATATCATTAACCCAAATTCAGAACAGATAGTTGAACTTATCATGTAGTGGGCTGCATTGTAAGGTAAATACTTTTTTAAACAAATACAACATTCAAAATAAAACACACATTTTCCCACTGTAAATACTGATAAGTAACAATGTTTTTTTGTACTAGAAGCAAGAGTGGTCTTCTAATAGCTGTTGGAATACACTAATAGTTTTGACACCTCAGGAAGAATGTGAGAGAGGGTCTGTCAGCACTTGAACTAAAAAGTAGAAGCCTTAAAACACGCATTTTGGCTAGTTTGTTTAGTTGCAGGCATTTACAGTAACTGGTAAAAATGTAACAGCTGCTCTGATAATGTAAATTAGAGTAAATTAGCCAAAAAAGTGATATTTAAAATGGGTTCCAGAAGTTATGTATGATGTTTTTTTTGTACTAGAAGCAAATAACCTAATAGATTGGATACTTGTCTCAGCTCCATCCAAATATCACAATCCTGAAACTCTCCTTGATTCCTTGAGTGACCACTCACCTATAAACGTGTTAAGATATACTAGTCACCTCCCAAAACCACACAAATTTTTTACTAGGCATAATCTCTCCAATTTTAACCCGGATACTTTTAACACTCTAATATCTAGAGTAAACTGGGACTTCCTCACTCAGCTTCCCTTAGATGAGGCTGTCATTGCTTTCAACTCTACTTTTCTGGATATCATTAACTC
Organism: Protopterus annectens; assembly: GCF_019279795.1. Taxonomy (NCBI): domain Eukaryota; kingdom Metazoa; phylum Chordata; order Ceratodontiformes; family Protopteridae; genus Protopterus; species Protopterus annectens. The sequence goes on from NC_056731.1 coordinate 832,650,488, forward strand.
ACTAGCCCCACCTCGTAAAATCAGGACAAAAGCTAAAATATCTCCTTAGCTAACAAAAAACACAAGAACTCTCATGAAGTCTAATGATAAGTCCTGTAAAAAATGGCTTCAAACAACAAATCCCTATGATTTACAAAGATACAAAGAACAAAGAAACCTGGTCAAAAGACTAATCAACAAAGACAAAAAAGAATTCTACTATAACCCCCCTTCAACACTAAAATCAGACCCAAAAAATTCTGGCACACAATCAATCAAATGCTCCATCCGGGAAACCCTACCTCACCCAACCTTACCCCAGAAAATACAGCAGTAGACACAGCCAACACCTTCAACACTTACTTTGTTGAATCAGTATCCAATCTCTTTAACTCAAATAGCTCCAACACAAAGAACCCCACAAACCCAGCTTTCTCTTCAAGAACAACTTCTTCTAAAATCTTTTCTCTCAAGCCCATCCCCACAACCCACATCTGTACCTTACTCTCCAAACTTAAACCCTGCTTTGTATCTGCAGATAACATTCCACCCTACTTTCTCCAGTCAGCTGCCCACTCACTTGTCTATCCTACCTCTATCCTCATAAACCGTTCCATCTCAGAATCGAAAGTACCTTCCATCTGGAAACACTTCTATATCATACCTATCCACAAAGGAGGTAACTCCACTGAAATCTCTAACTTTAGGCCTATTGCCATCCTCTCCCCTCTATCTAAAGTTCTTGAAAACTGCATTCATACTCAAGTCATGGATCACCTCTCACAGGAAAACTTACTTACACCTACTCAAGATGGTTTTCGACCAAATCATAGTACCTATACGGCACTCCTATCCTTTCTCAATACTATTTCCCTGGCCAGAGATGACCATAAACATATCTCCTGTCTCTTCCTTGACCTCTCTAAGGCCTTCAATACCGTCTCTCACTCTCTACTATTAAACAAACTGTCCAACCTCAATTTCTCTCCTGATACAGTGGCATGGTTTGAAAGCTATCTAAGAGACAGATTCCAAACTGTAAAATGGGATACTGCTCTATCAACTCCACTACAAATAAAAATGGCAGTCCCTCAAGGATCCATTTTAGGGCCATTACTTTTCAACATCTTCACAAATTTGCTCTATACCATACCTCCTGCCCACTCTCCTCTATTATACAATATGCTGATGACTCTACAGTCATAACTATAACTAACTCTCACTCAGAACTCTTTACAGCTACCTAGTCATCCTTTAACTCAGTAGAAACATGGCTCTCCAACAACCAACTCATCCTAAACCCTAAAAAAATGAAACTCCTACTCTTCCTCCCTAAAACAGCTAACCATATCAAGACCTCCTCCACTATCCAGTCACTCAATAAGACACCAATTGTAGCCAAATCAAGCTCAAAACTCCTTGGTATTACAATCGATGACCAACTAAAATTCAATCTCCACATAAATAATTTTATCAGGAAAACCCACCTTAAGCTTGGTCTACTATATAGAAATAACACATTTCTTACTCAGGAAGCCAGGATAGCCCTCACTCATGCCTATCTTCTTCCCTGCTTAACATATTGCCCTGCTTAACATATTGCTCTCAAATTCTTACTAACCTTAACTCCTCTCTCATTGCTAGATTTCAGACTACATATCACAAAGTAGCTAGATTCGCAACCCAACAACCCTACAGATCTCACCACTGTCTCTCACCAAGATACTTAAACTGGCTCATACTGCCCCAACTCCTCCTTCTCTCTCAGCTCCAAACCATATACTCAATCCTATATCAGCCATCTTTCTGTCCAGCCTTACACTCTATCATATCCCACTATGTTCCTACAAGAAACCTCCATAGCTCTTCCCAAGACCTTCTAAAAATCTACAAGCCCAAAACTAAAGCAGGACAAAATGTATATAGCTACCACCCCTCTATTGAATGGAACAAACTTCCCCTCGAGATTCGAACTCAGGCACATCCCAAACAGTTTAAGCTAACACTAAAGGAATATTTCAATAAGAAATGGATCTGCCAATGCTCAAACCCTCCTTGAAAACTTTCCATTCTCAACTTTCCTCAATCTATGTACTTCTCTCTGTAATACTTTTTGATAAAAAAAAAAAAAAAAATGATTTTTGTACTTTATATTTCTTTCTGCTTAACTAATATATGTACAACCAATTGTTATCTGTGTACGATTTAGCTGTATTCTACTTGTATAAAATCTATACTAAGTACTTTTTGTTATACTTGTATGTACTGGAGCTTTACTCCCCGGGCCTCTGCTGAAAAAGGGCCTTGGCTCAGTCAGACATTCCTGGTCAACAAATGTAAAATAAAATAAATAAATGATGGAACTCAAACTGCTGCTATTCTATTTACATGGAAGCAAATAAAAAATATTTTCTTATCTCTAGCATGACTTGTATAAAGGGACTTGAAGTTGATTCTGAGAAAAAAACTCCAAGATCACTTTATAACAGCAAGTCCATTGAGATATAATAACCATAACCACCTAATGATTTTGATGCAATAAAACAGAGTACAGAGACATAAAGAAATAACTGAGATATAGTGGCAACCATAATTTATTTATTTCTTTATTTGCACTTTTTGTTCACCAGGTTAGCTCCACTAGACCATTGGCCTCCTTTAATGGGAGACCCAATGTGGTACACATACTGACTAGAGGAAATTTGACCAGCACACCAAGGGACTTCTCTTGGCACCAGAGGGCTTCTACATCAACAAGGAAGAGGCCTGATGGAAGTAGCAGCATAGAGCAGGAGAGAAAAACTATGGAGAGTTTGAAGTCGGAAATGAGGATCTGAGAGAAAAATGTGCTTGCTATGGAGTTTCAGAATGTAAACAAAGATGTTACAAATGAGTAGTGTCTAGTCATCTCCATGGAGGGGGGAGTAAGCGAGTCTGTTGAAGTGGAGCAGATAACAGAACAGACATCAGGAGGGCTTGCAGATGATGTTCTGTTAAAAATAATGGAGCAGGGTGATCCAGGTCACAGTTCTGCTGTTTCATGGGGTGAGATGGCAGATAACATTTTTGGAAGTGCTAAGGATAGTAATGTGGAAAAGGAACCAGTTGATGTGGCAGCAGAGACTGCAGCAGTTAAGTAAAAGAGGAAAGCAATAACAAACTGAGAAGGTGTCTGGTATTGTGACAGCAAACAATGCAGTAACTACTAAAACATATGCAGCAGTGACGGGAGGCAAAAAAAGTAGAGCAGCAGGAAAGTGTAACTAAAACTGTTTTTAAAAAGAAGAAAAGACCATCTGTGAGAAAAAGAACAAACAATAACACTGTAAAAAACAGATATTCTGTATGGGACAGTTTGGTAACTGTTCTGTTTCTAAAAGCTCAAGAAATTTGGTCCTTTATATATTTTTGGACAGACTTTTGGAGGTTTAACATTTAAAATTGAAGAACTGAAGTTGGAATTTCTGGAACTATGTAACAAAAAGGACTTGTACCCATAGAGCAATTATTTATTTTTGGTAGTAACTTAAATGTTAAAAAAATGTTACTTCGTAGTTTATAACTGACAAATTGAAAGAAAACAATGTTAAAATGCATACAGGGTCTGTGTGAAAGTGTTGATAATATTGTGAAAGTTAGAAATGAGAGAAACTTATGGAATGGAGGGTTGAGGATGGAAGCTGCTTTGAAATGTGAAAAAAAAAACACGGTGAAACACCTGCCAAGTGCTATTATCGTGGCCAGTCACTGAGGGACATTAAGATATGCTAGCCAGTCTAAATTATGTTTTTTTTGTGGGGACATTTCTCTATTTAATGAATTATTGTGACCAGTGTGGTGAGAAAGGACATGCAGTAAGAAAGTGTGTGCCTGAAATCAGGTTATGTAAAAAAGGACACTTTTGGATGGATTATCAAGTGCAAACAGTAAGAAATAAAAAAGAAAGGGGAGGGGAGAAAACATACAGGAGGAAGGGCAATAAGAGGCTGGGTGAGACAGTGAACTGGGTGAGGAAGAAACAGTAGAAGAAGGGAAAAAATATGGCAGGGATAAATGAGGCAAGAGAGTGCATGCAGGAAGAGAGGTCAGGAGAAGGGACTGACTAATAATTTTTTAAGTTCTAGCCAGTGAAAAAATCTTATTTGGAATATCAAGCATTATTTGTGCATAAACCTAGGAAAATATTCAGTTGGGAAAGAGTAAAAATAAGAAAATGAAAATTACAATATTTCCCCTAAATTTAAAAAAAGGAAAAGCAAAAATTTTCGAGTACTTTCAGTAAAATGTGAACATTGTTAATTAACATCATAAGAATGATAGGGATATTGGAAAGGTGTGCTAAATAGGTTTATAGGTTCATAGGTAGGTACTAGGCTATCGGCCCTGGGGTCTATATAAGCCTAGCCAAAAAAGTTCCCTGGCGTTTGCCACCCAAGAAAGTTATTTTCCTGTGCCCCTGTCTAGCAGAGCCACAGAAGTGATCCCTGGGGTGAATTTCCTATTTCCCATCCAGTTGTTGAGATTTTTCTTAAAGAGGGCTAATGAGGAGCTTTACTTGACATGAATGGGTACTCTGTTCCAGAGCATGGGAAGTGTCTGGGACAGAAATCTATCCCTTCAGCATGTTCTGTTTATTGTGGTGGCAAGGTTTAGGTCCCTAGGGCATGTGTTTCAGAGGGATTGGGGTTTCTTTAAATGTAGCATATCTAACAGATCTGGGTTTGACATGGCTTTGTATATTAGGCAGAGGTCACCTCTGAGTAGGCGATAAGGAACAGCGTAGAACTGGAGTCTTCTGAGACAGTCTGCGTATGGCATCTGTTTGAGGCTGGTAATCCTCTTAGTGAGGTATTTCTGTGGCCTTTCTAGTTGCTGTAGATGTCTTGCAAAGTACATGCCAAATGGCACTGTACTCTATAATGGGTCAGATAAGGGATGAGTAGAGAGGAACAATGGCGTCTTTTTTTCTATGTGATGAGGTGTGCCATGTAGAAGGATTTTCTGACCACTGTGGTGATGTGGTTATCAGAGGAGAGACTACTGTCCACCTGTGTCCCAAGGTCTCTTATCACACTTTCTGTGTTTAGTTGGCTACAGCCTATGTGGTAGTTCATGGGTACAGTGTTTTTCCCAAAGGGGATGACAATGCACTTCTTGGCATTGAGCTTGAGGCCATGACTTTGACACCAAACATCAGTCTCAGTGAGGCCACTTTGTAGAATGCCCACATCATTAGGTGATTCAATTATGGCACCTAGTTTGCAGTCGTCTGCAAACTTCATTAGCCAAAGACCTGCTGTATTAGCCTGGACTTCTGAGAAGTAGATGCCAAACAGCAGAGGACCCAGGACTGAGCCCTGTGGTACTCCATTGTCACTAGTCTGAAGTTGGATTTGGAGTCGGCTACTTTCACTGTGTGGGTTCTGTCAGTGAGCCAGTTGGCCACCCATCTTGTAACATAGGGATTTATGTCCCATCTAGTGAGTTTATCTATAATTTCAGAGTGGGGGATGGTGTCAAAAGCCTTGGCGAGGTCAAGATAGGCTGTGTGCACCACCTTACCTTCATCCACGGCTCTGGTGACTGTTTCAAAAAAGTCAATCAGGTTTAGGAGACATGACCTATCTTTTACAAACCCAAACTGAGTGGGGTCCAGAGTTTGGAGGTTACCTATGTCTTTGTTTAAAAGCTCTAAGATGATACGTTCCATGGCCTTGCAGACCACACTCATCAGGCTAATGGGGCAGTAGTTCCCTGGGTCTGTGGTGGCACCCCCTTTGTGGAGTGGGATAACCATTGCTGTGTGCCATTCACTTGGCACAAGGCCTGAAGTGAGGCTATGATTGAACATGGTACTCAGGTGGGGTGCCAGTTCATTCTGTAGTTTGTGCAGAACGCTGCCAGGGATGTTGTCAGGTCCCATGGGTGCTGTTTTCTTGGCTTTGGAGAGTGTGGTCTTTACTTGTGCAGCCATGATTACAGGGATTTTGCATTATTCCAGTATAGTGATGGGCCCTTTGGGGGGCGGGGGGGTGAAGTCTGCAATTAACCTATCTGCCAGGATGTTGGCAATATCAGTAGGTTCTGTATATCTAGTGCCATTGTGCTGTAGCTCAGAGCAGATCTAAGTGTCACCATTGAGATTCTTGACATAGCTGTAAAATGATTTGTGGTTGTCTTTAGAATCAGTGGCGATTTTATTTTCATAACTAGCTTTGGAGGATTTTATGAGGGATTTCAGCTTCTTACTGAGGATGACCAGGGAGTTCTTGCAATCAGGGGATTTTACTCTTTTTTGCAACAGCTTCTTCCTTCTGTTTCTGTTGTAGAGTTTGTTTATGACAGGGGACCACCATACTGGTTTCCTTTTTTTGGAGGATAGCGTCTTGGTTCTGTTGGGGATGGCACAATCCATGCAGTCATGTATGTGCTTATACAGTGCATTTGTATAGGATTCAGCAGTCGTACCTCTATTTTATGTCTATATGGGTGTTGTGAAGCTTGCCATGTCTGTCTTAAGAAGCATGAAGTTGGCTTTGGAAAAGTTTTTTACGGTAGTTTCCTTATTTGGGGGATGGGGGCAGGATATTGATGTCTAGGGTGATTAGCTTGTAGTCAGATCTGACCAGCGAGGAGTTGACCTCTGGCATGGAACATCAGTTGCCCATATTGGTAATGACCAGGTCCAGGATATTGCTGCCCTTGGTAGGGCTATGGACAAGCTGATCCAGGGCATTGGAATTCATGAATTCCAGAAAGAATTGAGCAAATGAGTTATTACATGAGTAGTTTTCCCAGTTGATGGTGGGGTAGTTGAAATTGCCCATTATTAGGGTATTGGGCTGTACCTTAATATTACCCAGTATATCAAGAAATGTGGAGTGGGCATCCTGGGGCATGGCAGGGGATCTGTAACAAGCTACAATATGGATTGCAGTCTTGCCCAGTGTTAGTTGCACTTGGATACATTCGGATGCGTTATGTTGAGCAACTAGCTTGGATGTGTGGATATCCTTCATGAATATGGACACACCTCCTCCTTTAGTGTTTCAGTGCATGTTAGGTGGCTGAAAGGTGTGGTATGAGTTATAGCCTGGTAATGCAGGGGTGCTCTCTGGAACCTTGAACCAGGTCTCTGTCACAGCACAGATGTCGATGTTCTCTATATTAAGGAGTGCCTCGTGTAAGTGCATTTTGAGGTTTAGACTTCCAGCATTGAGTAGCATTACCCTTAGATTTTGCTTGCTTATACCTGCTACGGTGGTGAGTTTGTCATTTGAACCTTGGCTAAAAAAGGCACTATAGGGATGGCAAGAGCCTTAGCCAGTATCCGGAATCCCAGGGGTGACAGTTGCAGGCTTTCTCTGGCAAAGCATTGTGGTCTGTCAGTCATGTCGTCCCAGGCAGACAGACACTGGATCCCCTTAGAATGACACCAGAAGCTTAGCCAATTGCTGAAGTCAATCATTTTGTCCTTGTATTGTGGTATCATTCTGGGTGATGGCAGGATGCTACTCGGGGCTAGGGTCATTCCTGCCTTTGCTACATGATCTGAGAGATTCTTCATGTCACTTTTCATGTGGTCCAGGGAGGTACATTTCAGGTCATTCACACCAACATGGACAATGAGCCATATTTGTACTTGTTGTGGAGTGACCTGAGTGCTTGGGTTATGTGGTGGATCCTGTGATATGGATGTTATTCTGTTAGAGGATGTAAGATTCCTGACAAGTGAAGAAAGACTACAAACAAGAAAACTATGGGCTGGAAATATAATATGGAACTTAAGAAGTGAATGTTATTCTAGAGTGGCTGTGTTGTCAAAAACAGTGAAAATACTATATGTAATATTAGTAAGGATGGGAAAGTTAACTGTTGTGGTTGTGATGTGGAGGGAACATGTTTATAGAACTCTAGCATTATATGTATATTTAACTAGCAATGAAAGAAAAACAACTGTTTAATCAAATATTAGACTATGTGGCAAAACAATATAATTGTAGGGGACTTTGTGATTTAAGGGGAAAATGTAAAAAGAAAGGGAAAAATGTAAAAAAATACAGGAAGTGATAAAATGTGATAAATTAGCTGTGTGGAACAAAAGTTAATGGACTTATAGAAGGGCCATTTGAATTTGAATTTGATTATTTTGTATTATCAGAAGGCTTGGAGCTAGCAGATAGAGAGATAGTTGTGACAGTTTTTTCAGATGATTTAGCTATATGGATAGAGGAAATTAAAGATAGGGAGTATATTAAAATAGGAAAGGGAAAAATGAATAAGTGAAAAATGATGGGATGAAATTGGAGTGGGAAGTACTACAGTAATGAAAGAATCACATAACATGAATGACTTCTATAAAAACTGGTGTGAATGGTGGACTGAATTTAAAAACAAATATAAGAAGTGTTTATTTCAATGTCAGGATGTAAGAAAGGAAGATAAATTGAAGTATGGGAAAATGTATAGGAATGTATTAGATAATTTAGAAAACAATACAAGAGAGTATTATGATATAGAAAAATAAATATCTAAAAGAAATCTAGAAAAAAATTAAGGCATTATTGATTAGGCAGAGACATTTACAAGGGAGAAGGAAGGGAGTATGTGCATATTTTGGTACAATAATAAAGCAGGATATTAGTATAATGAGGGAAATTAAAAATGTAAAAGGACAGGTAAAAAGAACAGAAGAGCTAATTATGAGTATTGTAGTAAAGCATATGGAAAATATGTATAAGAGTAAAAAGGAAGAAAACAAGAGAGAATGGAAGGTAAAAACATTTCCAAAATGAGTTAAGGAAGAATTTGAAAAATAAATTACTATTAGTGAATTGGATGAAGTGCTTAGGAAATTAAATGTTCATTCAGTATGAGGCTCAGATGGTATAGGGCATGGAATGTACAAGAAATTAATGTATTCCCATATAGAGTATTTTGTAAATGTACTGAATGAATGGTTAAAGGAAAGGTTTGGTTATGAAGAGTTATGTAATGTGATATTAAAATTTATATAGAAGAAAGATGAGAAGAAGGAAATAAAAAATTGGAGACCCATCACACTAAATAACATAGATTATCCCTGGGATTTATGAAGCTCCGTGGAAGAATAAGACTATTCTTGCACGGAGCTGTTCGTGTCCATTTAGAACAGCAGTGTGCCTTGCATATGCATGAAGGCACCCTGCTGTTTAATCCAAATAGACACAAACCATGAATGAGTGCAGGGGGTGTGTCCGAGTATTGCATGGACACCAAATATACCCCCTGCACTCAGAAAGTGCTGTATGACACTTTCTAAGCTGAACTGGCATAATATTAGAGCTTTGCTCTAATATTAAACCAGTATTTCAGTGTCCACAGACACTGAAATGATAAAATGATAATTTCAGTGTCTGCGGACACTGAAATAAAAATGGCAATAAGAAAGCAATGCAGGTGGTGTGTTACAGGTTCTGTGACACACCCCCTGCATTGCTAAAGTGCTGTATGGCACTTTTGCAACCTGCTAAAGCAGGAAATGTGTGCAAATGCACACATAACGGGGGATAAATCCCCCAAAAGTGAAAAAGCACAAGCACAGCCCCACAAACATAGAAAGGTGATAGAGAACAGGTCAAGCAGCAGCATGAATCACGTAAGGGTAGAAGTCTGAAAGCAAATGTATGGCAACATTTCCTCACAGCAGTTCATGTTAACAAAGGTGTAAATGATGGTGGGAATAAAACTACATTAGGGACACGCCTGAAAATTTGCCCCCCACACTTAGAAAGTTGATAGATAACAGGATATGTAATAGCAGGAGTCTCTGAAGGAAAGAAGCTTGAAAGCCAAATCAATGCCAGTATTTCATGATTGTAGTCCAAAGTAGTTGTCAGAACACCACAATACATACCCATATAACCAAATAATATCATAATAATTATAACTTTTTTTCCAGTATCCTAAGGAATGTTTAAGTGTAGCTAAGTGGCCGTGCACATTATGGTCATCCGCTTAGCATAGCTTAAACATCCCATAGGAGCTAAATGCAAATAGACAGTTGACATTTCCAACCTGAGGTAGTGTAGTGCTTAGAATTGTTTTCTTTATATGTAGGTGTTCATGGTTCAAGTCCCAAGACAGGCAATTTATTTTCCTATGTGAAAGTAGTGATAAAAATAATTTTATTAAACTAAAATTATGTAGCAACCTTTTTTTTGTCAACCAGAGCAGTGTCGCAGTTCCAAACGTGAGATGTCAGTGTAGAAAAGATGTGAACCCCACATATAAACACAAGTGCCCCATACAGTATATTCACGCAAGAATATAATTTAATGAATGCATATAGGGGGATTCATAGAAGGTAAATGTAAAATTATGATGTGTATATAAATATTATTTTATTATAAAAATTTATAAGTATAATATGCTTAAATGTGCCATCATCACTCTATATCCATCAGTCCTTGTTCTGCCCAGCAACATAAGTGGCAGCCCTGCCAAGACTTGAACCCAGGATACTATCCTCTACAATCACAGCAGAATACCACTACACCATCTGAGCTGAGAGAAAGTGAAATGCTATAACAAACATATCATGCATTCTGGTCATTTAGCATTAATGAAAAAAAAACACAGCCCCAAGTGTCAAACCCATGATCCTGAACACTATAATTACAGGATTATACCATTACACCATCTGAGCTGTAAGAAATAAGCTGTTTTTTCAAACATATCATGCAATATTAGGGAAAAAGCTTTGTGGAACCAGTCATGTGTTGTATACAGACATACACACACACACACACACACACACACACACATATATATATATATATATATATATATATATATATATATATATATATGATGAAATATACATGAAAAAGTAGAGTCATAATATAAATAAATATATATATATATATATATATATATAAATGTTATTCCCTTTTTTCTGCAGTAGCGCTGTTGTCAGTATTTAGTGTGTCGGGCTTTTGGTGTCAGCAATGTGGGTGTCGGTGTTGAGAGCTGTCGGTCTTCTGTAGGGGATCCATATATATATATATATATATATATATATATATATATATATATATATATATATGTATATAACATGCAGTACAGTTATACCTCAGGACCATCCCTCTCAACCTGTTAGTGCAAAAAACCTGTATAAAGGCTGTAAAAGGTTGGGGAATGGGCCACATATAGGGACATATTTCAAATATTGCGGTTACAAATGAAGACATTTGCTACAACAACAGGGTGCATTTCAGCAGACAATTACTGAAGGATATGAGGATGGAAACTGAAATGGTATGTCATTATTTACTGACATAAATCCTTGGGTCATCACCATGATTTACCAGACAAATGCAAATAAATTGTGGAACTGAACAAAAGTATGGTCCTAACATCCAGTCATTCTGTGAAAATCCTGGCAGTAGAGAGGTATGCTCAGAACCCCTTAGATCTGGACCAAGCCTGAGAAAGTGGGAGGACAAAGACATGAAAATAGGGGCATATCCAAAATATGTCAGTAGATAAGATGAGAAAGTTGATGTAGTAACACCGTATGTCCTAACATATATCAACTGAAATATCACAATTCCAGGACTCAATTGATTCCTATTAGTTAGTGACCTCAGTCCCCACATCATCCCACTGATGTGTCAGGAATACATAACAGTTATGGGGACCAGACCAAAGATATTGGCCAGATACCTGGACATCCTACAAATATGTGGACATAATACAACAGTAGGGAAACTACACCGAGCTACTGAGCAATGTCCAAACTACAATCAGACTGACATAACACTACCCAAGTCCAGCTCTGGGGCTATACAAATGCATTAGCAAATATAACAGGCACTACAAGAATGTAACACTACTGGATAACAGACACTTGTGTGAAAGTGCATACTCCCAAAAAATTGTACCGTGGTCACAGCGACATACCAGTAAGCAAACTGAACACTACAGTATAATGACTGTGTGAGCAACAAAATCCCATTTGCCACTCACCCATTACCCCTACATATACTGCCCCAAGTCACAGTGTACTGGGAATTGTGAGGTGCTACGGGACATGTCACGGTCTGCATGTACAAACATATACAGGCGATAGGGAACCAGAAACTGGAGCAGCATGCAGTCAGATAGAAAGGGCCCAAGACACTCCCATGTATCCCCTCCCTACACAGCCCAAATAACATGTACACAATACACTGCTACACAGTCCTGACAGTCTTTTAACAATGGGCAGACATACACAGACCTCTCAAATGTACAGTTTCCCAGAGAATGTATAGGCACAGGAATCATATCTATGGCCACTTCCATGTTACATGTCTGGGGATCTATGATATCATTGTGATGGTAGCAAGAATGAATGCAATAAACAATGATACTACATACCTCTGAATCTCTAAGTACATGATATCTGGACAAAGCCTGACATAATTGGGGGACAGAGGCCCAAACACAGTGGAATATTGGACATATCGCTGTGATAAATGCCGACAGTGGCCGGTGTTAACGGTTTGTTGTAACATATCTTTTTTGAGGGATATGAAGTCAGTAACACCAATGGATGCTAACAATTACTGACTGCATTTTCCAGAGTATCCTACCTATTAGCCAAGGACAACAACTGTCTGGGGAACAGACCAACATATGAGCCATGCATGTGGACAGGGTCTTGGCCTCTGGACAGTGATTTAAGTATGACTGCAGTGATGTAACAGAATGGAAATCCCCTGACAACTGCCAAACATATCACCCAGCACCTTATAAAGTGCAGTAAGACCAACATGACATTCCCCCTCATCACCTGTGGGAAATTACCCATGTATATTGAAACATAGCATGCACTACGGGATGGAACTATAGTGAAAAGCAGAGAGTGGTGCAAAAATGTCCACCCAAAAACATTTGCAACACAATCACAGCAACAAACAAGTACCCAAAATGAACTCTAGAGTAGAACGAATGTCTGAACAAACATATCCTGATTGCCAGTCACACACTACAACAACATATACTGGCCCAATTCACAGTGTATAGGGAATCCTGTGGTGTTACAGGGCATTTCACAGTCAGCCCCTACAAGCATACAGATATGATAGACCGCCAGCAACTGTAGCAGCATACAGAGTCAGATAGGTAAAGGATGTATGGTGCTCACATCTTCGACTCTCCTTTCCCAGCCCAACAAACATCTACACACAACACTGCTACACAATCTTGGAAGTCTGTTCACAATGGCCAGACAGACATAATTGTCATATGTACAGATGTCCACAAATTTACCAGGGTGTGGAACCATAATCCTAGCCACCATTGCATACCATGGCCAATAGTCTGCCAGGTCATTGGCATGGCAACTGGAGTGCAGTTGGTAATTAATAATGTACCATACCTCTGCACCTTGTAGTGCAGGACATCTGGGCATATCATACATCATGGTGTTACAAACTGAAACAGTAGGTGGTGTTACACATGTTGTTGTAACATAACATCCCCGAAGGATAAGATGTCTGGAACACCAATGGATGTCAACAGTTACTGACTACAGTCCTCACATTAACCTACCAACTCCACAAAAACAGACATTGTTGTAGGAACAGACCAAGCATGGCAGGCAAACATCTGGCCAGTCTGTGGACAATATGCCAGTCGAGAGGTATGTCAGAGGCATTTAACTGTCAGATGTCAAGTCACCCAGTAAATGTATGTCCAGACTAAGCCTGTCAATCTAGCAACCCTCCATGTGTATAACAGCACTAATGACATACAACCTGTACCCAATTCTGGAGCTTTGTTCCTCATGTTGTTGGCCTGTCTCCACATGTCCTGTCCTGTGAGGCATTTCCACCTACTGTCTGTGAAGCTGTAGCCACCAATCCTCCATAATGTCCCCCACACAGCAAGGAAAATGGGCAAGGCCCACACGAAGAGCGTCCCATATGTTGGAACTAGCAGCAGTGTCCAGGCCCACACCACAATACTATGTGGGCACCTACATAGCTTTATGGTCTCAGCAATACTGACAGGACAACATCAATAGGCTGAACACCTGTGGTGAACAGCAACAATACACAACTACCATCATAGGTGGAAATAATTGCAAGACGGGCCAAGAAGGAACAGGTGCCTCACTGGAAGCCATGTCACATTGTTCTGCACAAGCAAATAAGGTCACAGGTGGTGTACCCTAAGGCTGCCTTTGACTGCAAACTGGAGACATCCACCAAGGCCAATCACTAGGCCTTCCAGACGTGTGTCAGCAATTCCAGAGGCAACACACATATCTGCTCGGTAGTGGTGGTCAATAACACCACATACACATGTGCCATGGATATAGGCAACCTGCTGCAGATAGGTGAAACGTAAACATCACCCCCTGTCCTCCCATAGGTACAAATGTGCATGTACAGCTCCTACCCCCTCCCCTCATGATCAGGAAGCAGGTCTGTAATGCCCTCTCAAAGGCAACACATAGAGGTCTCCATAGGCCTGATAGCATTTCTGGCTGCATCCAACATGAAAACAGGCACAGGCTCTCAGATCCATTCTGGTGTGTAGTCAACCACAGCCTGAGGACCGGTGTCATCCCATCTGCACAGAGGATAGACAGACAGTTGATAGAAAGCAGGTTATGCATTAGCATTAATGTTCAGAAGGATACAACTCTGAAACTCAAATGTATGGCATAATGTCATGACAGCAATCCTCAATGACATGGCCAAAAGCTGCAATACTCTCCATTTAATATAGTAAGATAATATTAATATTCATTAGGTGATAAATAAAAATATACAGCTCAAATCCCCAAACCAAGATAGTGTAGTGGTCAGAGTCCCAGCTTTGCATGCAGGTGTACATGGTTCGAGTAATACAATAGGAAATCCAAATTTACATGGTAAAGCAGTGTTAAAGGTGATATGTTCACATTAAAATATGTGGTAAGTTATTTTTCTCACCCAGGGTAGTGTAGCTGGTGTAAAATGCATGTGTGAATGCATATAACATGTGAAAACACCCATGTATACACGTGTCCCATACAGTATAGTTACACCCCTTGCTACTGTAATGAAAGCACATACAGCCATGTCATGTAAGGGAAATCATATACATTTACTAAATGAAGTCATTAGTGTGGTATATTATGAGAATGAACTGTGGGCAATGGTTAGCAATGCTCAGCTATGCTTAGCAAGTTTAACAACACATTTCTGTTGTTGTCACCCCTTTCTCTGGGGTTAGAGAGTCCAGATTCCCCTTCAAAGTCTGTAAAAATGCACAGCTGTTGCTGTATAAGAAATGGACAACTATGGACCTTCAGTAAACCTGTCCTGCACATCCATAGCTATCTTCTATATTGTTCTTCTCTCTGTGTGCCCCTTTTCTACCACTTTCCTATTACCCCTTTCTCTTTTAAAGGATTAGTGTGGGTGTAAATGTAACAAAGTTACCAGCACTGCTAGGTCTTGAACCCAGGGCCCTATAAACCATAGTCAGAGAAATGTACCATGACACCATTTGAGCAGGATGGATTACTGATGCTTTTTCCAACATATGTTCATTCAAAAGTAGGGAAAGGATTCTGTAGAATCAGGCAGGCCTTGTATTTATACATATGCACATGTATTATGTATGTAGATGCACATATATGGACAAATATATACATAATATAAATAGTGATATATATATAAATTATACAAATATACATATATGTATAAATATAAATATAAAAAAAAAATATATATATATATATATATATATATATATATATATATATATATATATATATATATATAATATATAAAAAGAAACTATACAATAGTCTGCCAGGTCAATGGCATGGTAACTGGAGTGCAGTTGGTAATTAATAATGTACCATACCTCTGCACCTTGTAGTGCAGGACATCTGGGCATATCATACATCACCATACCTACCAACCCCTACCAACCCCTTACTGCAAAAAATCTGTCCTAAGGCTGTCCAAATGGGTGAGAAATGGGACAAAACTAGGGACATATTTCAAATATCGCTCTTTTATAAATGTAGAATGTTGCCAGAGTGACAGGGTTTGTTTCACCATACATATTCTGAAGGACGTGAGTTCTGAAACTGAAATGTATGTTATCATTTACTGTCAGAAATCCTCAGATCCTCACAGTGATTTACCAAGGATATGACAATAATGCATCTGTGGAACAGACCAAAAATATGAGCAATAAACCTGGACATACTGCAATAATCCAGACAGTCCCGAGGTAGGCTCAGAACCCCTTAGTGCAATGAACCTGGGCCAGGCCTGACAAAGTGGGTGGAGAATGCCATGGAAATAGGGACATATCTGAAATACTGGAGTAGATAAGCCAACACAGTTGATGTAGTAACATCCTCATGTCTGTCCTAACATATATTGACTGAAATAGTACAAGTCCAACACTAAATTACCTCCTACTAGTTAGTGACTGAAATCCTCACATCAGCCCACTGATGTGTCAGAAATGCACAACACTTATGGGGCCAGGCAACACTACATCCTACAAATATCTGGACATAACATCACATTAGCAAAATATACTCAGCTGCTAAGCATGTCACCAAGCACTGCCCAAACTACAGTCAGACTGACACAACACTAACCCAAATGTGCTAGGGGGAATTACACATGTATTGGCAAATATATGAGGCACTACAGAGATGTCCCAGCACTGAAAAACAGACACCAGTGTGAAAGTGCATACCCACAACCAATTCAACAACAGTCACAGTGACGTACCAGTAAGCCAAAGGAACAGTACAGTATAAGGAGTGTGTGAACAAAAACATCTCTACCTGTTTGCCACTCACACATTACCCCTACATATACTGGCCCAATTCACAGTGTAGTCTGACACCTGACTGTGGTATGGAACATGTCTCAGTCTGCCCCTACAAACATATACAGCTGATAGAGCACCAGAACCTGGAGCAGCATGCAAAGTCAGATAGAAAAGGACCCATAACACTTATGTCTACCCCCCTCCCTACACAGCTCAGATAACACATTCACAATACACTGCTACACAATCCTGACAGTCTGTCAACAATTGCCAGAAATACACAGACCTCTCAGCTGTACAGAGTCCCACAGAATGTCCAGGCTTTCCCCTCATATATAAGGCCTCCTACACATAATATGTCTGGCAGTCTGATACATCACTGGGATGATATCAGGAATGAAGTAACTATATAATGATATACCATACCTATCCACCTCTTACTGCATGACATCTGGACAAAGTCTGATGTACTTGGGGGGCAGAGGCCCAAAACACAGGGACATTACTGACATATTACTGTTATAAACTGAGAAAGTTGCTGGTGTAACAGGGTTTGTTGTAAAATATCTGTTCTGAGGGATATGAAGTCAGAAACACACATGGATGTTACCATTTACTGACTGCAATCCTCAGAGTATGCTACTCACTTTCCAAGGGCACAAAATGTGTGAGTAACACACCAAATATAAGAGTCCAACTCTGGCCAGTCTGCGGATAGTCTTACAGTTGAGAGTTATGTCATTCACATAACACTGTCAGACTTAAAATCATGCAGAGCAGCCATATCCACACAAACCCTATCAAACTAGCATTACTTCAACTGTATAACAGCAATACCTACATTTTGTCCCTATGTCTGGAACATTCTCCACCAGTTTGTTGGGCTGCCTCCACAGTGTTTGCTGTAAGAGTGATTTCTAATTACCCTCTGTGATGCTGTTTGTCACTCACTTCCATGAAGTCCCCCTCACAGGCAAGAAAAAGTGGCAACGCCCACATGAAGTACTCAGTTATAGGAGTGTGGTTCCATGCTATTGGGTATAGGATTGATACCACAGCTGTTCTACATGCAGTTAGCAAGTGGGGGACTCCAACTGTTCCACAGGCCATCAGCTGCTCATGAGCATTACCTACAAAAGATAAGCTGCTACCTATGCAAAACAGATGTATATCCTACATCTGTCTCAGAGAGAGAGAGAGGCAAACAAATAGAGACACACACTGAAAGTGAAGGATTATACCAACCGAACTGAAAAAAACAGGTATATCAAACAATTAAGCATGTAATGGAATGTAGTAGGGGGTATGTAACCATGGAAAATAGGAGGTTCAACAAATATTATGTCTCAGCACTTGCTATACTGATATATTGCTGATCAGAGCCTATGGCCATAGCATCTGTGTTTGCCTGCAGTGACAGAGAACACAGCTCAGGGCCCTGAGTCACCCCAGGAAAGGATGGCTCACATATGACAACTACTGGACTGGGTGTTGAACAATACTGACTGTGACACTGCTAGGCCAGCTACTGGGATGTTGCAGATATCCATATATTAACTGTGAATACAAATATGATATACATGTTTGTCTCAGAAATGTGATGGACTTATACAGGGTATTTGCATACTGAAATACTGAAATGTCGCAGTTGTGTGTGTAGAACTGCATGTGATATACCGAGCTCATACCATTCAAATGTCCAGTGTTATGCACATTGACCATATGTGTGCCTCATATTTGTAGTTATTTCATCAAGAGTTGTGTTATATCTGGCAAATAACTGGAAACCTGTGAACACTGACATTACAACATCACCTTTTCTTTCTTTTGGCTGCTCCCATTAGGGGTCGCCACAGCAGATCATCTGTCTCCATGTCTTCCAGTCCTCTTGCTCTGTCACACTAACCACCTGCATGTCTGCTATCACCCCATACATACACCTTATCTCAGGCCTTCCTCTTTTCCTCTTAGCTGGAAGCCTCATCCTTTCCCAAATATACTCAGCATACCTCTTCATCACATGTCCAAACCAACATAATCCTGACACTCTCTTGCTTTGTCCCCAAACTGTGCAACCTGGGCTGACCCCATAACATACATATTCCTAATCCTGTCCACCCTTGTCACAACCAGTGCAAATCTTAACATCATTAACTCTGCTACATCCAGCTCTGACTCGTGCCTTTTTTTTTCACTGCCAATGTTTCCAACCCATATAACATAGCTGGTCTCACTACCCTCTTGTAGACTTTCCCTATCACACTTAATGGTACTCGTCTGTCTCAAATCACTTCTGACACGCTTCTCCACCAGCACAACTTGCCTGTACTCTCTTCTCCACCTCTCCACCACACTTGCCATTACTCTGAACTGTTGGTCCCAAGTTTTTAAATCTATCCACCTTTGCAAACTGTACTCTCTGCATCCTCACCATTCCTCTATCCTCCCTCCCATTCCACACATATATTTTGTCTTAGTCCTACTGACCATCATTCCCCCCTCTCTAGACCATACCTCCACCTCTCCAGGGTCTCTTCAACCTGTTCCCTACTCTCACTACAGACCACAATGTCATCTGCAAACAACACAGTCTACAGGGACTCCTGTCTGATCATGTTTGTCAACCTGTCCATCACCACTACAAATAAGAAAGGGCTCATAGCTGATCCCTGATGTACTCTCACCACCACCTTAAATGCACCTGTCACTCCCAACTCAGAACTCACTGCTGTCACACTAGCCTTGTACATATCCTGTAGCATTCTTATGGATTCCTCTGCCACTCCTGTCCTCCTCATACAATACCGCAACTCCTCTCTAGGCATCCTGTCATATGCTGTCTCTAAGTCCACCAAGACACAACACATCTACTTCCAACCTTCTCTGTACGTCTCCATCAACACTCTCAGGGCAAACATCACATCGGTACTGCTTTTCCTTGCATGAAACCATACTGCTGATCAGTAATCCTCACCTCCCTTCTCAGCCTAGCTTCCACCACCCTTTACCATTATCTCATGCTGTGACTGATCAATGTTCTCCCTCTGTAGTAACTACAGCTCTGCACACCACCCTTATTTTCATAATCAGTACCCAAACACATTTTATCCACTCCTCACATATCCTCTCACTTTCCAAGATTACAGTAAACATTCTGGTTAAAAAGACCACTGCCATTTCTCCTAAACACCTCCATGCTTCCACGGGTATGTCATCTGGACTAATAGCCTTTCCATTCTTAAACCTCTTCATAGCTATCCTTACTTCTCTGATAGTCTTTTGCATTTCCTGATTCAACATACCCACATCATCCAACCCTCTCTCTCTCATTCTCTTCATTCAACAGCCCATCAAAGTACTGTTTCCATCTGCTCTACACACTCTCCTCGCTTGTGAGTACATTTCCACCATTATCCTTTCTCAGCCTTATTTGCTGCACATCCTTCCTAGCTACATGCCTCTGTCTAGCCAATTGGTATAGGTCCTATTCTCCATCCTTGGTGTCCAACCTTACATACAACCCTTTAGATGCCCCATCCACTCTCTTTGCCATGCACCCCATCTCCTTATACTCCTGTCTACTTTCTTCATCTGTCTGACAATCCCACTTCTACTTCGCCAACCTCTTTCTTTGTATACTCCCCTGTACTTCCTCATTCCACCACCAGGTCTCCTTGTCCTCCTTCCTCTGTGCAGATGTCACACCAAGCCTAGTTCTACTCATCTCCCTTACTAGCTTGGATGTAGTTACCCAGATATTTGCTAACTCTTCACTGCCACCCACTGCCTGTTGTAAGTCTTCCCTGACCTCAACCTCACAATCGCCCTTTTTCAGTATCCACCATTTGATCCATGTTGATGCCCTCAAATTCCTCCCCCTCTTCTTGATCATTAATGTCATCCCATAGACCAACATTCCATGCTGCCTAACTACACTTTCCCCTGTCATCACTTTACATTTTCCAGTCCCCTTCAAACAGGCCCACCTGCATAGGAGATAATCCACCTGTGTACATCTTTCTCCACTCTTGTATGTCATCCTATGCCCCTCGGTCTTGTAAAACTATGTATTCACCACAGCCATGTCCAACCTCTTTTGAAAACTCCACCACCATCTCACCTTTTGCATTCCTTTGCTTAACACCATACCTACCTATCACTTCTGCATCCCTTCTGTCCGCTTCACCAACATGCCCATTGAAATCCGCTCCAATCACCACTCTCTCACCCTTGGGTATACTCATCACCACTTCATCCAACCACTCCAAAGTACGTCTGTCTCATCCATCACATACGCAATTACCAGAGCATATGCACTAACAACTGTCATCCTTACACCATCAATTCCCAGCCTCCTAAACATCACTCTATCCGACACTCTTATCACCTCCACAAACACTCTTGGCATAATATTCCTTCAGGTTAACCCCTACACCAGTTCCCCTCCCATACACACCATGATAAAACTATTTGCACCCAACTCCGATACACATAGCTGTACACCCCTTCCATCTGGTCTCTGGCACACACAATATATCCACTTTTCCTCTGTCAATCATATCAGCTAGCTCTGTCCCCATACCAGTCATACTCACAACATTAATAGTTCCTACCTACCCTCACTACCACACTCCTAGCCTTTCTCCTCTCTGCCTGCCATATGAGCATCAGACATCCTCCAGGGTATGTCTGTAAATGCAAAGGCTACTGTACTATCAAATGACATACATGTGTTACAGCAATATGAAGAAAGTGTCACTAATTCTGACCCATAGCTAACCATGTATGTGCGTTGTCCTCCAGATGTCCTGTCCTAACAGTTTGACGTGAATGACTGAGCAGCAAGAGTGTAATTACAATGTGCCATACTGACAGAGAACAGAAATGTATAGCAGGTATTACCTGTGCATATGTATGTATGGGTAGGTGTACCTGGCTGCCTCATAACAACTGTCATGGGATGCAAAACAGCAGGTAAATAAGCTGTACATCTTGTACATGTGTGTAATCTTAGTTTCTGTGCATCCAACAGAGTTACACTTCTACAGCTAATGGCTGTTGCATTGCCCTGACACAGACATGGGTAGTAGAATAAGCATGAGTATCATGTTGAAATTGGAGAGGTGTCCAACTGTGTGCTGACCCTGTGTCCATGCCTACTACAAACAGATATATGACCAGTCACATAGCTGTATTGCCTTAGATATACCTTATTTGTAAAACATGTCTCCACCAAAGTAGAGTAATACACTTTGCTGGACAGCAGCAATGCACAAAACACACAATGGGATGCTATATTGGCTGTACAGGGCAAAATAGGATCATGCACCAACTGGGCAGCATGTCAAGCTTTGTCTGAATGAGCGTATTAGGTCACAGGTGGATTATTGTAAGGCTAACTATGAGCACAAATTGGACACATCCACTAAGGGCAATCACAAGGCCATCTTCACATATGTCTGCAGTCTCAGAGGCAACAACCCAACCCACACTGTAATGGTGGTCAATCACACCTCATACACATGCAACATAGCTACAGCTAACCTGCTGCAGATAGGTTTAGGGAAACATCACCCCCTGGCTCACCATCAGTATAGGTGGAAATGCACAGCACACACATCCCTCCCCTCATCATCACGGATCAGGTGCAAATTGACTAATCAAAGTTAACGAAACAAGTCCCCTTGGGGCCTGATAACATTCCTGTCTGCATCCTACATGAACCCAGGCATATGCTTCCAGCTCCATTACACACTGCATGCAAGCAAAGCCTAAGTACCATTGACATCCCATCTGGAAGGAACACGGCCACTGTCATCCCTCTACACAAAAGTCAATGATAAATGGTGGTTTATGCAATGTACTGCCCTCATTGGGGGGAACATGACACATCAAGACAAGGAATACAATGCATGTCCATACAGTGCTACTAAGTACAGTGGTATCATGTGTTTGTAAGTGGTAGCTAACAATAGGCAATATTTATGTCCTGGCTCTGTCAAGAACTCTGTGCAATGTCTGAGGTCCTGTGATGTGTTTCCCTGTTTATGACTTCTAGGTGCCATGCAGAGGCAACCTGCATACACTGCTGCAGAGACAGCAGCCATCACAGAAGCTGTGATAACACGCTATGCTGTTCTTTTTGGCTGTAGATGGCAAAATCTGTGGAAGAGGATTGCCCTGTGGGCATCTTAGGCCACCGTGGATGAACAAATGATCAGGTCAGGCATAGAGCAACTGACCTGATACATCATGCCTGGCAAAGGGCTGCTGCTGTAGTGAGGGACTGTACTGCTACCAGTGGGAATCCAGCCACACAGGCTCCACTTACAGCAGGAGGATCTCCTTGCCAACCTTGGGGTACCCCCCACACAACACCAAGCACGTGAAACACCAGTCATGGAGGTGGGTGGCACCCAGACAACAGGCGAGGAGGGTGCAGGTAAGGCCAAAGTGCACATCAATGTAATGAGGTAGCAGTGAAACTGTCTTCTATAGAGTCTCTAGATGCATATATCAGTGCAAAATGGATTAGTGGGTGGGGTTTATTAATGCACACAAGTGCACATCTATGGTGAAGGACAGCAAATTGTGTAATATCATAGTGTGTACTGTACCTGTGCAGAAACATACTATTCATCTTGTACAAATGCCATATGTGAATCTGCTGGCAATACCTCTCCCCCACAACTACATGGGTCCCTCGGGTCTGCACATGGGACAGCAGCTTGAAGCTGGTAAGTATGGGATTTTCCTGTTGTGGCTCATCAGTATCCCAGGCATGTTAAGGTCATGCATGTGAACATGCACACAACTGTTACACTCAGCCATTGGGCAATATCTGCATGTTCATTTGTGGTGTTGTTTACTGCATTGCATCATGGTGGTCATCACAGGGGCCTATTTGTGGGAGATGTCACATATCTATAGCATACCTCACAGCCTGTCATTGTAGGACATCTGGACAAAGACTGACAAAATGGGGGACAAATGACAAAAACTAGGGCCATATTGTATAAATTAGTGATATGCAGTGCATATAAATGGTGTACACACCTGTTAGAATGCCAGGTATATGTGATATACAAAAATGAGAGCACAACAGACAATTTCAAACTCCTGCCAACCTGTCATGTAACCTATAACCTGTACAATTCAAATGTAAAGCAAACAAATCTGTTATGGAAACAATTATGACACATAATAGCACAACAACCTAGATGCATTTGTGTGCACAGGCTGAAGCTAATACTGTGTTGTCACAGGTTTTGATATAACTACAGCAATACATCTTACTGGGTGCACACCTGCCATCAATTACAGAGACTTTTTGATTGACAACAAATAACGGTCATCTGCCCTACCAGGATTATCCTAACATATCCAAGACAAATGCCAGAAAGTACTAGAACAATAAAATCCAGAAGAAATAACAAACTAACACAGTCCAACAAAATCACTGATTCTAGGCAGACCGGCACACAAAAATCCAAGATACCCGATATTGGTGTAGTTGTAGTTTAATTAAGCAAAAAACAGTACACTCACTTTTCGTTCTCCCTACAATACAAAGAACTTCTTCAGATAAAAGTATATAACCTGTATACAAATCAAAGATGTTCTATAAACTCATAGATTATATATTATATCCAAGACATGTATCAAGGAGGGAGAAAAAACATTAAAACAAAAATTAAAATTCCTTTAAAAATTGCTGATATTTCACTTGATAATTTTCTTTAATCAGCGTGCTAAGTTCCTGAGTTTTAAAATACAGGTCAAAGAAGATATCTCATTAATACCTGGAAAATGGGCAGTGTCTAACCTTAATTGTCACAATAGTTCCAATCTTTCTAATTTAAACGTACATGGTTTATGGAACATCTTTGATTTGTATACAGGTTATAGGTTATAGGTTAATATAAATAATTTTAAACGGACCATTTAATACACAACTAAAATATGTTTTATTAAAATTTGATAGTTGGGGACAGATACAGATATAGGGTATTATACAAACTTGGGCAAGTTGCTGGTAATAAGACCCTTTAGGGTTAAGTGGTAAATCAATTAAGGAAGTTTAACTCAATAATCAAGTACCCAATGGGCTTGGATTTGTAAATCACGTCTTTTTAAAAAATGGATTTAAACTTTATTGACTGTTTGATACTTTTATCTGAAGAAGTTCTTTGTATTGTAAGGAGAACGGAAAGTGAGTGTACTGTTTTTTGCTTAATTAAACTACAGCTACACCAATATCAGGTATCTTAGATTTTTGTGTGCCGGTCTGCCAAGAATCAGTGATTTTGTTGGACTGTACTAGGACAATAATCCAAAAGAACTTTATTAATATGGTAAGCGTTTTCGGTTAGACCTTCCAACCTTCTTCAGACAAGTAATCACAGTAAAAGCACTCATTAAATACACCTACAATGATAATTAATCAGTGATCTAATTACTGCCTTAAAGCTAAAAGGAAATAAAATAACCATGTAATAAGTTATAAAACATGAAACTAAAATATACAAAACATATATACATATCCCCCTACTCATATAATTTAATACAATAATAATACAATAATAATGAGATAAAATTTTATCTATAAAACTTTTTAAGATTTAAAACGCTAGATAAATATACTACATCATTAATACCAGGTACTAGGGTAGCATTTAAATACATCTGTCACCAATGTTCTCTATTTTCTAATAATATTTTCCAAGGGCCACCCCTTGGACCATTTTTTACCTGTTCTAAAATTACAAATCCAAATTTATGGCCGTCATTTTCCTGTACATGTCTAGACAGGGCATTGGTACACTTAACCTTTCCAATATCATAGTAATGTTCGTAAATACGCTGCCTTAATTTCCGTTCCGTTTTACCAATATAATAAGCTGTGCAATCCATGCACTTAGCAGCATAAACTACCCCTCTTGTATTACAGTTAAAGTGGCCTTTAATAGAGACATTTTACTACCTAGTACAACATTATCACATTCCAAAATATATCTACACTGATTGCACATACCACATTTTTCATATTCCCAGATTGCCATTTTTCTCCTTTAGTAAGGGAATTACACCAATCTTTCAAATGTTTGTCCCTTTTGCATACAATATTTGGACGGATACCCACCACGCAGCTTATGTCCTTGTCCACAGAGATAATTTCCCAATTTTTATTCATAATATTGGCTATATTGGCACTATCTTCCAAAAAGATGTAATAAAACTATTACAAGAATATATATTCTTCTTTTCCTTTGGCCCATTTATACCAATATTATCAATTTTATTTATACCATTCGGATTAATTAATACTTATGTTCCATCACCTTCTGTTTATCCCAGATTGTGGATGGGGGACAATCAAAAACATATTATATAGCAAAATATATTGATAATCAATTAAAAAATAAGATAGCAACATTGGATTATTTAAGTCGGGACTCATGGGATTTCTTGACTAAGTGTAATCAATTAAATACTTGTTCACTGAATGAACTGATATTAGTTACAGCGGATGTGAAGGATTTATATACGTGTATCCCACATGAATTAGGCCTAGAATGGTTTAGGGAATGTTTTACAAGTATTGCATGTAGGCCAAGATAAAATTAACACACTAGCCCAACTGATGGAATTGGTATTGGATAATAATTATATTCTTTATGAGGGCCACTATTTTAAGCAAGTTAGAGGGGTAGCTATGGGCTCCCCAGTGGTCCTATTATATGCCAATGCAGTTATGGCATACTGGGAAATGGAATGCTTGTTTATATCAAAGTATATGGAATTTATAAAACTTTATACCCGCTTTTTGGACGATTTGTTTCTAGCATGGTGTGGTCCACAACAACTGTTATATGAATTTTTTGATTTTTTTGAATGAGTCAACTGAATTTTTAGCCTTCTCTTATGCTGTAAAGGAAAACAGTATTACATATTTGGATGTTTGCCTACCAAGGATGTACAGGGGGACTATGTAAAATCTTCCATTCATAGGAAGAAAACGTATTCAAATAAGTTCCTTCATTTTTCCAGTAATCACCCTATTTATATTAAAAAGGCAGTCATTAAAGGACAAATGGTAAGGGCTGCCAGGATGATTACTTTGGATAATGAATTTTTGGATGAAATTAAGTTTATAGAAACTATGTTTTTGAATAGAGATTATCCAAAAACGTTAGTGGATGCCATTTCAGGGGAAGTTATAAGGAAGAGATTATCAGGTATCTATAGTCCATTATTAAAGCAAAGTAAACAATGTGATGGGACAAATAGTAATTTAGAAGGTGAAGGAACATCAGTATTAAATAATCCGAATGGTATAGATAAAATTGATAATATTGGTATAAATGGGCCAAAGGAAAAGAAGGATATATATTCATGTAATAGTTTTATTACATCTTTTTCGGAAGATAGTGCCAATATAGCCAATATTATGAATAAAAATTGGGAAATTATCTATATGGACAAGGACATAAGCTGTGTGGTGGGTATCCATCCGAATATTGTATACAAACAGGACAAAAATTTGAAGGATTGGTGTAATTCTCTTATTAAAGGAGAATAATGGCAATCTGGCAATATAAAAAATGTGGTATGTGCAATCAGTGTAGATATATTTTGGAATGTGATAATGTTGTACTAGGTAGTAAAAATGTCTCTATTAAAGGCCGCATTAACTGTAATACAAGAGGGGTAGTTTATGCTGCTAAGTGCATGGATTGTACAGCGTATTATATTGGTAAAACGGAATGAAAATTAAGGCAGTGTATATGTGAACATTACTATGACATTGGAAAGGTTAAGTGTACAAATGCCCTGTCTAGACATATACAGGAAAATGATGGCCATAAATTTGGATTTGTAATTTTAGAACATGTAAAAAATGGTCCAAGGGGTGGCCCTTGGAAAATGTTTTTAAAAAATAGAGAATATTGGTGGCAGATATATTTAAATGCTACCATAGTACCTGGTATTAATCATGCAGTATCTTTATCTAGTGTTTTAAATCTTAAAAAGTTTTATAGATAACATTTTATCTCATTATTATTGTATTGTTATTGTATTAAATTATATGAGTAGGGGATATGTATATATGTTTTGTATATTTTAGTTTCATGTTTTATAACTTATTACATGGTTATTTTATGTCCTTTTAGCTTTAAGGCAGTAATTAGATCACTGATTAATTATCATTGTAGGTGTATTTAATGAGTGCTTTTACTGTGATTACTTGTCTGAAGAAGGTTGGGAGGTCTAACCAAAAATGTTTAAATTCTTTTGGATTATTGTCCTAGTACTTTCTGGAATTTTTCTTGGATTATCCTAACATATACCCAGTTGCCTGCTACAGTAACAGCCATTGTCCACATAGACCTGATGAGGCTGCTAAGGGACCACATTTTTGAGATGTAGCAGCCTGGAGAAGGGTACCAAAACATTTCCACAGCCTTGCATATACCATGGAACACAGTGCAGACAGTCTTCAAAATGTGATGAAAATATGGGACTACAGCGACATTGTGAAGGAGTGGACAACCCTCCAAATTCTATGAGAATACAACACCAAAACTGTCCAGGGAGGCTGCCAGGAGCCCTACAGCAACAGTGAAGGAGTAGCAGGAATCTCCAGCAAGTCCTGGGTGTGTACTACATGTGACAACAATCTTCCGTGGTCTCTATATGTCTCACCTATAGGGTAGAGTTGGAAGATGGCAGCAGTTCCTCACACCAAACAATATCCAGACCTGGAGAAAGTCTGAAAGCAATACATCAGGTCTCCAAAAAGCAAATGGGAATATGTGTTATGGTCATATGGGACCAAGTTTGAACTCTTTGGCTACAATTCTGACAGGTCTAGATGGCACAATAAAACCACTGCACATCATCACAACAACACCACCACCATGGTGAAGCATGGTGATGGCAGTGTCCTGCTTTGGGGTTGCTGTTCACAAGCTGGAACTGGGGCTGTAGGCAAGTTGGAGGGGATTATGAACAGTTCCAAACACTGGTTCCTTGCGGCTCCAATCTTTCTGTCTGCCACATAGCTGTGGATGGAGAGGAATTCCACCTTTCCACACAACAATGGCACAAACTATACATCCAAATCAACAAAAGGATGGTTTCACCAGAACACATGCAATGTTCTGCACTGGCCCAGCCAGAGCCCACACCTACATCCAATAGAAAATATGCAGAGTGACCTAAAGAGGGGAGTGCACAGGAGATGCCCTTGCAATCTGACATAGTTGGAGGTGTTTTGCAAGGGAGAGTGTACAAACATTGGCAAGTCAAGATGTGCCATGCTGACAGACACCTTCCCAAGAGGACTGAATGCTGTGATGAAATCAAAAGGTGCTTTAACAGAGTATTACTTTAAGGGTGTGCACACTCATGCAACCAGCCTATTATACCTATTGCATTCACCATGTTACCTGTGACTGATGTGTATGTTCTTCAGTTGGATTGCACAGGTTGTATGTCATATGAAATGAGGGAAATGTTATGACCTGATTTCTGAGGTCTCATGTGATATATTACAAAATCCTGGCATGTTAACAGGGGTGTGTACACTTACTATATCCACTGTAAGCTTGGGACATTGTTTGAGTAACCACCTTTGTTTTAATATACATGTACGGCAGGTTATGCAGTCTGCACCTCAAATTATGACATTAATTAGTGGCACCATTCCACAGGTCATCCCAGTAATGTATCAGACAAATACAAGAGTTATGGGGAGCAGACCAAAAATATGAGCCAGACATCTAGACATTCATTAAAACTCTGTACAGTTGGGAGGTATGTTCTGTAGGAGCTGCCACTGTGCTATACAGGTGAACAGCATTAATGTTTACATAGGTGCAGTGTGTGCTAGGTGAAGGCCCATCACCTAACACCACTTACATATCCCAGAGGTGTATATTAGTAGTAACAGTAAGTGGAAAAGGCTGCACTGCATGATGCTGAGGGTCTGTCCAGAGTGTGTATGTTATTGTCTGAATATGTGCCGTGAATGTCCCCAGTTGGCTAATGTGAGGTCTGTGTAATGCCTTTGAGGCACCTCACCTGTGTGTGTGTGTGTGTGTGTGTTTGTGTGTGTGTATCAGCAAACCTTATAGTGCAGGTAGTAATTTACATATGTTGTTTTTTCCTCCACAGGTGGACATAGTGGCCAAAGTCCCACCTGCTCTGATCCTGATATCAGTGTCTCTGCAGACTCTGACCATGATAATGCTCCTATTGAGGCACAGGTGGGTTTGTCAGGGGCTTAATATATGCCATCGGTTGGCATCCCACTGTTGTCAAACCCATCCCTGCATACGGTCACAATGCCCACACATACCCCTTCACCAGTGGCTACAGATAATGGACAGTTGGCAGGTGGTGGCATGGAACAGGCTGGTGTGGTGACTATGACAAGTGAGGTTGCAAGCACTAGCCATAGCCAGAGTGCTGGCGAGGTCCCACACAGGCAAATGGGCAGGGGTGGTCAGAGGAGGATTACATCTCATCATGCCCCTGTTGCAAGTGCCACAGCAGCAGTCACCAGATGCATGTTTCAGGCCATCATGGAGGCACAGGCACGTAATGAACATAACACCAGACATATATGCAGGGTCGTGGATGAGCACATCTCTGGTGTCCGTGGAAAGATTTGTGAACTCACTGCAGCCACCTGTGAGCATACTGAGGTCATGGATAGATGGTGGGGGGAGATCTTGACCCTCCTTGACCGTGGAATATCTGTGCTTGAGTGTTGGGGGGATGGCAAGCAGCCACATGGAGGTAGGTCAGCACTACGATCATCTGAGGGTCTACGTGGCCATGCACCATCACGTTCCCGTACTGGCAGTACCACCAGCACTACTGAAGGGGGTGTGCTGTCCACACCATGATGCAGCAGGCCATGGGCACATGGTCCTGCCTGATCCCAACATGAATACAGATCCAGCAGGCAGCAGTCACCATCAGGGAGTAGTACCGCATCCAGACAAGGCCCTGATGGTACTGATGATACCCCTGGCAGGGCCAGTTCCCGTGTCCATGGTCAGAGATGGTGAACTGTACACCCTGTCATGTATGGCCCACAGCTGTCCAAACTACCCCTGTTTAGGGCTGTCACATGGTATGACTGTGTGCATACAAACACACACACACACACACCCACACACACCCACACACACCCACACACACACACACACACACACACACACACACACACACACACACACACACGTCACCATCAGATTAGTCACCTCCACACAAACAAACCACCCCTGCACAGCCCATTTAATGAACACCCCACAAACACACACACAATGTCAACCATATTGCCTGACCTAGGCCTCTGACAAACCCACACCATACCCTGTGCATATGATGATACCTGGTGCCTCATCCCTGTCATCCATACCATCGGTGCAGGGACATGCTAATATGGGTCTGATGCACAGGGTGAATATAGTACAGTGGAGCTATGTAATACTATGTACAGTGCTGTTTGCTTGCATTTGTTATGGGTACACATACAGGTGTATGTACCTTATTAGCCAGGATGCATTATTGCTATTAGTACCATGGAGTAAATGTAGTCTGACATGCTGTATTCTGTTTGTGTTCCAGGTCTCTGTGTGTCTGTAGGCTGTGGCCCTGCAGACATTCCCAAGAGGGAGTATGGCAGAGTGGGAATACACCGACCATGTCATAGACAAGGTACAGCTTTATATGTACATGTACCAAGTGTGTATGCATGCAACATTGTGTGAGGGACACTGTTGTCAGACAGTGTGACCTTGCATACATACCTCTTGTCACAGATAGGTAGCCTTCAGACATGTCAGCTCAGTGTTGTGTACTACCAGAGAGTCATACATACAGAACAGGTTACTACAGTACTGTCAGCAGGTCCCTCACAAGAGTAGCCATTATATTAACTGCAACAGATTCACCTGTCAAACTTGCTAGCCCTGCCATTTCTTTCCCATACACTCAACCCTGATGCAGTTGATGAGGAAATGCATGATACTGTGTATGACAGGTTTGTGGTATGTATTCCTGAGTTCACTGGGTGGAACAGGGAGACAAAATGGTATATCCTTTGCATATACACAGTAAGGACTGACACTGGGGATGTGCACACAGTAACATAAACACAGTTAGCAATAGACAGATTAGTAAACCTAAAGTTCCACCTTGATATACTGTACTACTACATACATATGACATGTCCCACACAGATTATATGCATGGGACATAACACACCACCTTTTACAACACATAATGTTCTGAATGCCTTCATGGATGGTGAGATAACCCACCAGAAATAGGATGTGGATTAATGCAGTGCTCCTACAAGCCTGGACAAGTGATAGACATCATATCAGCATGATGTTTCAGTCAGGTATGATGCCTGATGCTGGCTGGCATGTGTGTCACTACACTCACTGTGGCCGATTTGGCAACAATATCACATACATGGGTATTGGTAAGGGACAAAGACCACATACAGTTTGCAAACATCTGGATATTACATAGACATCTGTACAGAGGACTGGTATGGTGTGCACAATGGTTTAACATGCTGCCAGTGAGGTAGATGCCATTACCACCCTGTATAAAGTAATGCCATTGGGAGGTGGTAAACAGGTGTGGATGGTACACAAGTCAAAATGGTATCAGCCAAACAGGATATGATCTTTTCCCAAAGACACACACAGTTGCTAGTACTGAGCTTAGAACCCCTACCTATGGTTGTTATTTCGGTTATTGTGTTACACAGTTATCAGACATGCTACAGAGCTTACATAATTTCACCTAGTCCCAAGGTACTTCTAAGGTGAATGACATCAGCAGGCCTAGTAAAGTAGGGTGATGGGAAGTTTACAGGGTGGTACACAACTCAAAATGGTATAACACACTGTACATGACTCTCACACAAACAGTTGCCAGTAGTGAGATTAGAACCCCTACTTATCTAGTTATTTCCACTATAGTATTACGCAGTTATCAGACACACCACAGAGCTTATATAATTCCACCTAGTCCCAAGGTACTTCTAAGGTGAATGACATCAGAAGGCCTAGTAAAGTAGGGTAATGATAAGTTTACAGGGTGGTATACACACACACACACACACACACACACACACACACACACACACACACACACACACACACACACACACACACACATTCACCAACACTTGCCAGTATTGAGATTAGAACCCCTGCCTATCTAGTTATTTCTACTGTTATTTCTACTGTAGTGTTATACAGTTATCACACATGCTACAGAGCTTACTGGGCTGACAGCTGGTCAAAGGTGCTGATAAAGCATAGCTGAGGTAAACTTTTACAGGTGCCAGACCGTCTGCCTTCAATTTTCCCTTACCTCTTGCTAGTTCTTTCTCTCCTGCACTTCAAATAGCCTAATAGCTTTGCACTTTAACAGTTTTTTTATCAATTATTCTAGCACACCTGAGAGCCATCAGCAGTAGTTGTTCCGCACGGAATTAGCTCCAGTACTTAGTAGTTATGACCACCCCTCTTGGCATGATTAAAGTGCAGTTCTCTGTGCTTTTGCTCATTAACCTGGTGCACTTGGGCATTCTGAGGCACTGTTGCAACTGCCTCATGTACACAGACAACCCTCTTCTCTAAACTCCCAGCACTCAGATTTGTGAGAGATACCCTTATATCAATGAATTGGCAGATATGCACTCTCCAGCAAAGACTGGACTAGCTGGTCAAGAGGAGAAGGATCAACACCTGTAACACACCACATGGAACACATACCCCTCCAGAACACCCACTATCACAACTCTGGCATACAAACAATAACCACACACCCAAGTTCACAGAGGCACTCAATAGACATTTACCCAAACAGTGGAGACCACCAAGACAGACACCCACTCAACCACCACAACACAACATAAACCACAGGACACATATCTCACCTACACAATGTGGCCCTCAACCTAAGCCCCAAAGGCCAACCACCTTGCCTGATATAGTAATCATAGGTGAATCAATAGTGAGGCACACAGATGTCTCACTCACTTGGTTGAACATGGAGAAGGTAACAGTCAGCTTCTATCAGGTACCAGACTCTAACACATAACACACCCAGTCAGGTCGCTCCACAACAACTACAAGTATCACTCTGTCATTGTCCATGTGTATGTGAATGACCTGAGACTTACCTCCATGGACTATATGAAAATAGACATGGAGCTCTCAGGTTATGTGGGCCAGGCAGGTATGACAGTAGCCCTTAGCAGTAGACTACTGTCACCCAGAATGATACAGCAGTACAAACAACAAATGATTGACTTCAACAATTGGCTTGTGTCTGGTGTCACTCTCATGGGATCCAGTATCTGTCTGCTTGGGATGACATGATTGACAGACTGCTATGGCTTGCCAGAGATGGCCTGCATCTGTCACCCCTAGTTTTCCAGGTACTGGCTAAGTGTCTTGCCCCCCTATAGTGCCTTTTTAGGCAGTGTTCCAAATCAAATTACCACCATAACACCTACACATATATGCAATCTGAGGGTCATGCTACTCAATACTAGACATCTACATTTTCAGCTAAAGCCAATCGAAGCACTCCTCAAAATAGAGAACATTGACATTTGTGCTGTAACGGAGACCTGGTTTACAGCAGCAGACAGCACCCCTGCACTACCGGCCTATAACTCATTCCACACCTGTCAGCCCCAAAACATGGAACACAGCTATAAAGGCGGTGATGTCTCCATATTAATAATGGATATGCATACATCCAGAGTAGTATCACAGCATATGGCATCTGAGACACTTCAGGTACAACTTGACATTGGGTAATAGTACAATCCAGGTCATAGCCTGCTATAGGTCCATATCTATGTCCCTAGACTCTCAATCCACTGTAAGAGAAAAGACTGCTCTGGCAGAAGTTCAGTAAGCTAGAAAGGGGCAGATGAGATTTTAAGGATGGCCACGTATTTGTTTGGCCAAGAACATATGCTGAGATAATGAGTAGAAGTGATACCACCTTAAAAATTCAACAAGTTAAACCTGGGATGGTTTCCTGCTGGAACATGATAATAATGTGTCTCCCAACAATGACGAGCTATTGGGAGCTTGACCGAAGGTTCTGTTGCTTTCATCATTGGGGGGCACCCAAGCAACAAGAACGGAGAATGGTAGTGAGGCCATATATCTGGGGGATGCCTGCAAATCTACAAATAGAACTGTAGAAATTATACAAACTCCGGATAAGACAGCAAGAAACCCTTCAGTGCAAGCACCATTTTTTTCTACTCTACCAATCAAGTTACATTCCATCCTACAAGAGGGAAGGAGAGAGAGATCCCAGAGCAGAGGACACCACAAGATGAAGGGCCTACAACATTCACCAGAAGCTCAGCAACTAAAAAGGAACTGGTACAACAAATGAATGATAAATCTCTTGTATGGAACATTTCTTCTAGGACTTTGACATCTGATGAACTAAGCTTGTTGAATAGAGGCTTATCATTCATTCCCACACAGAGAATAGAGGTAACTGAAGCAATTTTGGATCTTAAATTGTTTAGTAGGAATTTGGAATTGAAACTACTGTTTGGCAGTAATAGTGCACAGCAAACCAAAAAAAAAAAAAAACAGAATGATGGAGGCTACACCAGGTTTAATAATTGCAGATAATCCTTCAGGTAAACGATACAGGAATTTGCCCTGCCAAATGAATCGGAACTTCATCAGATACAATCATAATAAAAAAAAACACTCCTTTAAATATAGCATGGTCCAATCACATATTAAAATTCATTACACACACCCTGATCAACCACCAATCAAACCATTAGTTTAAAAACACACCTCCATTATGCTTCCCTTTTAATAATAAGCAAATAACATTTTTAAAATGCAGCATAATATCAAGTATTTATAATATAATATTTTCAACAGCAATAAAGAAAACTAAAAGAAGAAACATCCTATCTCAAATTGTTTTTTAATTTAAGCAGGGGTCTATATTAGAACACAGAACATTCAAAATGTCGAGTGTTCTAATACTGACCCATTCTCAGCGAACGCTGAAAATATCGAAGAAACAGAAAACCGAATTTTTTCCTAGGGAAAGAATTTGGTTGTCCATTTCTGTTGCTTCGGTATTTTCAGAGCTGTGATGGAAAGTTACGGGTTGGGTTCAGGTAAATGTGCGATTGTGTG
Source organism: Protopterus annectens (assembly GCF_019279795.1). Classification (NCBI taxonomy): domain Eukaryota; kingdom Metazoa; phylum Chordata; order Ceratodontiformes; family Protopteridae; genus Protopterus; species Protopterus annectens. The sequence goes on from NC_056731.1 coordinate 832,686,532, forward strand.
GACGTGAGGGTTAGGATAGGTAAGTTAAGGTTAGGGTGCGGGTCAGGTAAGTGAGTGATTGTGTGGACGTGAGGGTTAGGTTGGGGTAGGTGAGTTAGGGTTAGTGCACAGGTAAGGTGACTGTGTGATAGTGACAGACCTTAGGGTTAGGTTTTGGGTTAAGGTAAGTGGATAGTTAGTGGTGTATGTATAGCTTAGAGTAGGGTTAGGTGTAAGAGTTTAGGTGTATGTGTGTGGATTGCTGTTTGTTTGGTGTGCTTGTGTTGTGTGTATGTGTTTTGGGACAGCAAATTTTTTCCCTAGTAAATAATTTGCTGTTCTGTACGTTCGATGTTTTAAATTTTCGATTAATAGGGTTCAATATTAGAACACTTGAAATTTTGAAAGTTCGGTGTTCTAATATAGACCCTTTAAGCAGACATAGCAATGATTCTGCTTTATTTAAACCTGGCCAAGACTGGGCTCCTAGCCGTAACTACCAAAAAAGCTCCGCTCTTTCAAGCAGAAGTGGCCATGCTCCACCTCTACCTGAAACTTGTAATGTTTCTAATACAATAAACTTAAACCCATGCTCACTATGGGTATTAATGTGTCTTGCCAAAGTATTTGTCAGGTTTACCAGCTTGAATATCATAAAGATGTTCTCTGATACTACATTTCAACTTGTGTTCAGTTTTGCCCACATAAAAACATGGGCAAGACTGACACAATGCACAATAAACAACCTTAATAGAGTTGCAATCTGGTTTTCCATAAATAAAAAAAGTTTGCTTGTTAATTTTCACTTGTCCCACCTCTAATAAATACTTACAATAAAAGCAAGCACCACATTTACTTATATAACCCACTTCCTTATTGTTCTTAGTGCGCTCAAACATCTGTTTAAAATTACAACCTTTTTTATAAACTAAAATAGGTTTCTCACCCACCTTCTCCCTAATACCATAATCGTTCATAAGAACACTCCAGTTCTTAAATAAAATCTCTCTTATAGAGTAACTATCAGCACAAAAGGTAGTGATTAATGCATTAGTAAAATTGTTAGGTTCATTACTACTATTTGAACCTAAAAAGGATATTTCATGTGTAGTGGCATTCCTCACACTGACGTCATGTACATCACCCACATTATTAGATATTAAAGGAGTGGACGTATTTTTAAGCAAAGATGCAAAATATCCCATGCTCCTCTTATATTTCATCTCTAAAAAGAGTTCCTCTATCAGCCACAAGGGGTAACATCTATTAGCAAACATATCTATTATCACATGATATCCCTCTATAAATTTGTGCAAATTAGTTACCATACGGGCCGCCCTAATGAACTGGCCTTTGACTATAGCTCGTTTTTGAACAAATGGATGATTGCTCTGAAAATGCTGAAAGGTATTGGAGTAAGTGGGCTTACGAAAAATCTCAGCAATATAACAATGTTCCAACAAATCTTTTTTCACCAATACATCTAAATATAAAATTTGCTGATAATCAAAAGTATGTGTGAAACTTAAAAAAAATAGTGGTATGATTAACAAAATCCATAAACTGATCAATCATTTCTGTTGCACCTAACCATAAAATGAAAATATCATCCTGAAATCGAAGGTACAAATCACAAAATGAATAATATAATGACGGGAATAAAAAATTAAATTCCCAAACCAACATGACAATGTTGGCATATAAGCCCCCACAGCATGAGCCCATAGCTCTACCTTCTTTTTGGAGGTATAATTCCTTTTCAAACCAAATAAAATTAGATTTTACTACTAAATCCAGAAGTAATTCATAGGTATTTATCATATTCTGTCCTATACCTTTGCTGGCCAAAAATTCACAAAACCACTCCTCACCAATAGCATGCGGGATTACGGTGTACAAATCTTTACTATCGATAGTAATAAAAACATGCTTTTTGTTGAACACCACACTGTTCAATCTTTTCAAAAAATCCCACAAATCAATACAAATATGGGGTTCCTCAAACACATATTTTTTAAGCTTGATGTCTAAAAATTTAGCTAAAGGATGTGTGATTGAACCTCTTGCATCCGCAATGGGTCGCATTGGTGGTTGATCCACATTCTTATGAATTTTGGGGAGCCCAAAAATGGTGGGAGTGATAGGGTACTCAACTGTGAGAAAGTTATACTGATGAATATCAATTGACCCATCAATAATTAAATTGTGCATAAAACTCCTAATTCTCCCATGCACAGTATTAATTTCACTAACTGAGCTTTTCTGGTAGGTTGCCGAATCTAAAAGACATTTTATTTTCTTGGAATAACCACATTCATCTAGGGCAACCAAACCCCCACCCTTATCAGGTTTAATAAATCTAACTCCAGAAATTCTTTTAAAAAACTCAAGCACATCTATTTCATCATTTGTTAGATTTTCAAAACAAACCCCATTTCGGTTACTATTGTGTAGAGCTCTAATATCCAGTTCACAAATATTTTGAAATAAGGCAAGTAAAGGAAGTAAGGGTGGGTTATAAGTGCTTGCTACTCTTAATGGATTCTCCACATACACGTTGTTTAAAAACAAAAGTTGCAAATTAAGTTTTCGTATATACAATTTAAAATCAATTAAAGTCTGAACCAAGTTCATTCTTTTTGAAAGAACAAATGTCAATCCCTTAGAAAACAAATTGCATAAATCAGTAGAAATATCCAGGGAGGAAAAATTATACACCTTAAAATCACCTGTAAAATTTGTAACAATATTCAACGGTGGTAAGTTAAAAGTAGAGCAGGCTACTTCATCTGAGCCAGTTCCTATCAAAACTGTCACCTCCCTCTCCAGGGATTTCGCCCATTACCCCGAACGTTCTTGAAGTTCCCTCTGTTGGGCTGTGGAGTTGCAACATAATGGGATGTTTCGACATTTTGATTGGGGTTCTGATTCCTCAGACTCTCGGAACACCTGGGAACCAATACAGTGGTTTGATCTAAAAAAACATCATTCTCCATCTCAAATTGCTCACATGCATTATCATTTGAATTTTCAGCCAAAGTCTCATCGACTGTCCCTCGATGAACCCATCCCTGGGAACTAGGGGGTGGGGGATAGACAGTGTTAGTTTTATATGCATCCATGTCCCTGCTCAACTTCTTTAACTTTCTAGTTTTTATAACATCCATTTGCTCCTCAATGGAGTGAAGAACGCGAGTATATTCAAATTGGTTGTCAGTGAAAGCAGAATCATGAATAATATTCTTGTCCAACTCTATAATATCTTTAGTTAAAGTTTCATTTGATTGGTTATTGTGTTTAATAACAAGTTCCATATATTCCATCCCATGCTTGTCGAACATTTGCAAAAGTTTGTTATTAAAACTAGAGTTGGAAATCAACCCAGTGGGAAAGCACCATAAGCACAAACCCTTGGTACAACACATCTATTTATGCACTCTTTAAAGTAGTCTGTATCCATCTGTAATTTTTTAATTTTCAACAAACATCGATCAAATTCAGTTAGTTTATCATACAGACTACTATTATCTGCTGATGTACTGTTATTAAAAACATTATGAGCTTTCAACATATCATTCAGGCATGGGATATTAGAGGCATTAGGCCCACCAGTCTGATTACAGCTAGAGTACAAAAGAGCATGTCTGTCACCTGTAACAGAATTCTTCTCAACAGATAAAAGTTGAGAAAAACCACCAGAACTACTAGGTTCAATCGTATTCCTCGGTTCTTGCATGTATGTGCCGTGGAGTAGGATGAATGGTGGCCTGAGAAAAATGCGAGGCTTAAGACAAAAATGGCAGTTGTTCTATTCTCTCCATTCTTTTATTCAGTTGCTGAATAAGCACAGTCAGTTCGCCAATAGATTGTTCTAGAGGTTGTACTGCAATTGGTGACGCTGGCTCCATCACTGGTCACCCAAACAAACTGATGAACCATGACAAAATGACCAACAAACACAACAAAGCAAAAAAAACAGAACAATGGAGGTAACACCAGGTTTAATAATTGCAGATAATCCTTCAGGTAAACAATACAGGATTTCATCCCGCCAAATGAATTGGAACTTCCATCAGATATGAATTACTTCTGGATTTAGTAGTAAAATCTAATTTTATTTGGCTTGAAAAGGAATTATACCTCCAAAAAGAAGGTAGAGCTATGGGCTCATGCTGTGGGGGCTTATATGCCAACATTGTCATGTTGGTTTGGGAATTTAAATTTTTATTCCCGTCATTATATTATTCATTTTGTGATTTGTACCTTCGATTTCAGGATGATATTTTCATTTTATGGTTAGGTGCAACAGAAATGATTGATCAGTTTATGGATTTTGTTAATCATACCACCAAATTTTTTAAGTTTCACACATACTTTTGATTATCAGCAAATTTTATATTTAGATGTATTGGTGAAAAAAGATTTGTTGGAACATTGTTATATTGCTGAGATTTTACGTAAGCCCACTTACTCCAATACCTTTCAGCATTTTCAGATTAATCATCCATTTGTTCAAAAATGAGCTATAGTCAAGGGCCAGTTCATTAGGGCGGCCCGTATGGTAACTAATTGGCACAAATTTATAGACGAATGTCATGTGTTAAGAAATATGTTTGCTAATAGAGGTTATCCCTTGTGGCTGATAGATGAACTATTTTTAGAAGTGAAAGATAAGAGGAGCACGGGACATTTTACACCTTTGTTTAAAAATACATCCACTCATTTAACATCTAATAGTGTGGGTGATGTACAGGATGTCAGTGTGAGGAATGTCACTACACATGAAATATCTTTTTTAGGTTCAAATAGTAGTAATGAACCTAAGAAATTTACTAATGCATTAATCACTATCTTTTGTGCTGATAGTTACTCTATAAGAGAGATTTTATTTAATAACTGGAGTGTTCTTATGAACGATTATGGTATTAGGGAGACGGTGGGTGAGAAACCTGTTTTAGTTTATAAATAAGGTTGTAATTTTAAACAGATGTTTGAGTGCACTAAGAACAATAAGGAAGTGGGTTATATGAGAAAATGTGGTGTTTGTGTTTATTGTAAGTATTTATTAGAGGTGGGACAAGTGAAAATTAACAAGCAAACTATTTTTATTTATGGAAAACCAGGTTGCAGCTCTACTAAGGTTGTTTATTGTGCATTGTGTCAGTCTTGCCCATTTTTTTATGTAGGCAAGACTGAACGCTAGTTGAAATGTAGTATCAGAGAACATCTTTATGATATTCAAGCTGGTAAGCTGACAAATGCTTTGGCAAGACATTAATGCCCATAGTGAGCATGGGTTTAAGTTTATTGTATTAGAAACATTACAAGTTTCAGGTACAGGTGGAACATGGCTGCTTCTGCTTGAAAAAGTGGAGCGTTTTTGGCAGTTATGGCTAGGAGCCCAGTCTTGGCCAGGTTTAAATGAAGCAGAATCATTGCTATGTCTGCTTAAATTAAAAGCCAGTTTGAGATAGGATGCGTCTTTTAATTTTCATTATTGTTGTTGAAAATGCTATATTATAAATACTTGATATTATGCTATATTTTTAAAATGTTATTTGCTTATTATTAAAAGGGAAGCATAATGGAGGTGTGTTTTTAAACTCATGGTTTGATTGGTGGTTGATTGGGGGTGTGTAATGGATTTTAATATGTGATTGGACCGTGCTATATTTAAAGGAGTGTTTTTTTTATTATGATTGTATCTGATGAAGTTCTGATTCATTTGCCGGGATGAAATTCTGTATTGTTTTCCTGAAGGATTATCTGCAATTATTAAACCTGGTGTTGCCCCATCATTCTGTTTTTTTTTTTTTTTTTGCTTTGCTGTGTTTGTTGGTCATTTTGGCAGTAATAGTACCTCATGTGCTAGTACTTTGAAAAAACCCAGTACATTTATCCCTCCCAGTCATCCCATAGTAGAAGTATTCACAAGTCTATGTGAAAAGGAAATGTTTTATGTTTTTAACAATGGGAAGGGTTCCTGTTTGAATAATCTAACTAAAAATGAGTTCCAAGCCCTTAAACGTTTATAACTGGATGACTCTATAGTACTAAAGGTGGCAGATAAAGGGGGTCCAGTTGCAATTATGGACAAATTATATTATGATTCTAAAATGAAAGAAATATTGAGAGATGTGAACACTTATAAGGTTATTGATCACAAAGTTATTGAATGTATGCTAACAAAATTAGAGAATACTTTGTATGATTGCCTGCTTGATAATTGGATCACCATTGGTTTATATAATTATTTTCAAGTACCCAACCCTTTAATACTGGTCATTCAGGGGCTCCTGAAAATTCACAAAAATCCAGCATTTCCATCCCTGAGGTCTATAGTCTCAGGACGTGGATGGGTAACCAAACCCATTTCAATATACATAGAGAAAACACTTAGACTAATAGTGGACAAGAACATCCATATTCTTAGAGATACTAAACATTTTCTGATTTATTTATTTGAATATGTGAATGATAAGCAGATGCATGAGATAATTTTTTTTGATGGTAACATTAGATGTTCATTCACTTTTCACCTCAATCCCAAATGAACTCGGTGTAGAGATGTTGAGAAGTTACTTAGTATCAGATGGAAGACTCAGTGGTATACGCATTTAATTAATTTGCTTAATAATGGAACAGGTTTTAACCAATAATGTGATGATCTTTGACCATGATATATATTTACAGAAAGATGGGGTGGCCATGAGTACTTCGAGCGCCAAGAGTTATGCGAACTTGATGATGGCCTCCTGGGAGAGAGAATATGTTCTCAATGGTAAATGGTCACAGATTTTATTTTATAAATGCTTTGTGGATGATCTCTTCCTGTTATGACAAAGAGGGGATGAGGAACTTAAGAATTTCCATAAATGGACAATGGTACATTTAATCTTAGATATTCGGACACCATCATAGATTATTTGTATGTGAAAGTTTATAGAACTGATGTAGGGGGAATATCGACAAGAGTCCATAGGAAAGATTGCCATAAGAATACACTTTTACACAGGAAGAGTATGCATCCCAAGTACATATTTAAAAATGTAGTCAAAGGAAAACCCCTAGAGTATCTAGATTGATAGTACAAGATGAAGTGTTCAATAATGAAGTGGAAGACCTTAGAGAAAGGTTCAGTGAGAGAGGCTATACAGATAACAGCATTGGATTTGCCATGAGTGAAGCTATAGACTTGAGAAATACTGTTGGCAAACCGTATTTTTCAGTGGGACAAGATAGTCGTACTAATTTGACGATGGAGACGAACAACATGCTCAGGGTGCCTACTCATTACACAAATGAGGTCAATAAAATAATGGGTATAATTAATAAATACTGGCCTATACTTATACATGATGGACACATTAGGAAGAATGTGGGTGATAAACCAAAATTTCTCTTTAAGAACAAAAAATCTCTGAAGAGACTTCTCTGCCATTCAGACAACATAGAGGGAGCTGCCATTAATTACAAGGCCACAGAATTATGTAATAAATGTAACCAATGCCAATGGATTTATACCAATAATGTGTTCTTGCACCCAGACACTGGGAGGGAGTTCAGGTTTAAAGTATCAGCTAACTGTGACACCTTGAATACAGTATATTTGGCTGTGTGTAATCAATGCTGTTGTTTTTATGCTCTACTAAGCATTAGAAATTTAGATATAGCTAATGCACTGGCCAAACGTGTATCAGCAGAGGGACCTCAACACACTTTCAAGTTCTTAGTTATTGAGAACATGAAGGAAAATGAGAGGGGAGGTGATATAAAAAATTAGACAGAGACATCTGAAACAAGGTGGGTAATCAGGTTGTAAGCGGACAGGTACCCATGAAACCTATACTTAAGAATAGGACATTTCATAGATGAGATTTAATATGAATATAGTGAATGTGCATACTCTGTCTGCAACAGATTGCATACTTTGTTGATGAAATGTAGCAAATACATGAAGTGTTCTGTTTGATTGTAGTTTAGATATACGTTTTTATGATGTTAAGCACATGTTTTCATATGTATTAATATGAATGATGTATTATATATTTTAGAACTCATAATTATTTTTATGTATATTTTTATGTATATTTTTGTTAGGGCAAATAAGGATGTGTATAAATGAATTCTCTGTATGTGTTTTTTCACATACATCGGTTTTCTTTTTGTCCTGGTAAAATATGGTTCTAGATGCTGATTAACACTTCATTTAATTCTTAATTGGAAGAATGTGTTGATTGGCCAATGTTTGATTAACTTTTACATATAAAGAGTTTTATGGTTGTTGGTTTTATTAAGGTCTGAACAAGTGGGAGCCAGTACCCACAAAATCACTTATCGAATAAAGAGACTGTTAACACTAGCTTGAGATGTCTTACTTTGATTTGAATGACTTAACCCTCTTGTTTGTTGGTTGGAGCCTTGACTACTGTTGTGCTATTCATCTCAAGCCACATTTCTGAACACCCTGGAAACTATCAAGGTCCAACCCAACACTCTCATACTAGCAGAGTTCAACTACCCCTCAATCAACTGGATAAGATATTCAAACACCAATACACTGGCTCAATGCTTCCTGGAATTCATCAGTTCCAATGCCATGGACCTGATCATTCTGACTCCCAGTAGAGGAAGCAACATCCTTGGCCTGTGTTGATTACTAACATATGAGACCATTGCTTGACAATAGTAGTCAATCGCTACCTGGTCAGATCCAACATAGAGTAATCACCATGGAAATCCACATCTCACCCACACCCCCCGCAAAGGTAACCACCTTGGAAAACTTCTCCAAAGCTGACTTTGGACTCATACGAACAGAGGTGGCTAACTTCACAGCACCCATGCCAATGGAAAATACTTGCATGACTGCTAAATCATATACTAATGCACTGTACAAACATGTACATCAATGCATGTAACTAGCCATACCCAAAAGAACCATAACACTCTCCTCCAAACACTGGAGGCCAATCTGGTGGCCCCCTGCCATTAATAACCTGTATAACAGAAGGAAGAAACTGTTGCAGAAAAAGGTGGAGTCCCAAGAGTGGTGAAATTCCCTTACTAGCCTCAACAACAACTTGAGATCCCTCATGAAATCATCTACAGCCACCTATGATGGCAAAGTTGCAGCAGACACTGACAACAATCACACATCCTTTGTTAGTGATATCAAGAATCTCCATGCCAATACCCAGAAGTGCTCTGAGTTACTGCACAATGTTACCTCCTACACTGAACCAACTGATATTGCCAACATTCTTGCCAAAACATTCAGTGCCAGCTTTACCCCTCTCACTCTCCTTTGGGGAACAATCAGAATGGCAGAAGAATGCCAGGCACCAAGGATTACTGCCAACCAGGTTACACCTGCATTGTCCATGGGCAAGAATACAGCTTCCATGGGACCCCAAATTATCCCTGGCTGTGTTCTACATGAACAACAAAGAAACCTGGCACCACATCTCTGTGCCCTTTTCAGTCACAGCCTCACCTCAGGCTTTGTCCCTCTTAAATGGCACACTACTACAGTCATCCCTCTCCATAAAGGTGTGGCAACTACAGATCCCGGGAATTATCAGTCCAATAGCCTGATGAGTCTGATGTGTACAGCTATGGATCACATCATCAGGGACCTGACTAACAAACATATAGGTAATCTCCTAACTCTGGATCCCACACATTCTGGCTTTGTGAAAGGAGATCATGCCTGCTCAACTGAGTTGACTTCTTTGAGTCAGTCATCAGGGCTGTGTATGACAGTAAGGCACTGCATACAGCCTACATCAATCTGGCCAAGGTTCTTGATACCATTCCTCAGTCAGGAATTATTGATGAACCCATTGAACTAGGCATCAACTCCTATATCACTAGGGGGTTGCAGAATGGCTCACAGACAGAACACACAGTGTGAAGGTAGTGAGCACCAAGTCAGACTGTCAGCCAGTCATGAGTGGAATCCCACAGGGATCAGTCCTGAGTACTCTCCTGTTCAGAATGTACTTCTCAGGAGTCCAGGCCAACACAAAGAACTCTGGCTGACCAAGTTCATAGACAACTGCAAGCTGGGAGCCATCATTAACTCCACAAGTGATGCAGACATCCTACAGAAAGGCCTCACTGAGACCAAGGACAGGTGTGGAAACCATGTCCAGAAGCTTAACACTATAAAATGCATCATCAGCCCCTTTGGTAAAATTGCAGTTCCCACTAAGTACCACATCGATGGGAGCCCACTGACACTGTAGGCATTATAGGAGATCTGGGCAAACAGGTTGACAGCAACCTGCCATTTAATCACCACATTGCCACTGTGGTCAGGAAATCCTTCTATGTGGCACATCTTATTACCAAGGGTTTTGCATCCAGGAAGAAGAAGGTCATCATCTCTGTGTACTCTTACCTCATTAGATCAATCATCAAGTATAATGGCCCATTTGGCATGCACCTCACTAGACACCTGCAATAGCTGGAGAGGCCACAGAAGTACCTCACAATGAGGACCCCAGGCATTAAACACATGTCCTACACAGACAAACTCAAAAGACTCTAGCTATTCTCTGTCTCATATCACCTACTTAGATGCAATCTCTGCTTGACTTGCAAAGCCATATCTGACCCAGCTCTTTTACAAATGCTACATCTAAAGACATCCCAATCTCTCTGCACCACAGACTGTAGGGACCTTGACCTCATTACCACAATCAACACAACATGCTGGAGGGACAGGTTCCTTACCCAGGGACTGTACATGCCCTGGAATAGACTTCCCATACAAGTCAAGCAAAGCACCTAGATGAGCCTGTTCCAGAGAGAACTTGATGAGTGGATGGGTAATAGAAAGTTCACCCCAGGGATCACTCCAGTGGCTCTACTTCATGGGGGTCACTGGGAACTAACGTTGGGTGGCCCAATGGCAAGGCTCTTCTATGGGCTAGGCTTGTAATGGCTCCAGGGCCATTAGACTAGTACACCACTATGAACCTATATGGAGAGTGACATCAGCATGACAGATACAGTAGGCCAGTGGCTGGGTAACTTATCAAAATACTTCTTCCTACAAACATGCACAATTACACACACACTTATACACCCACACACACATTTTTCAAATCTGAGAGTCAAGCCCCTGCCTATCTAGCTATTTGTATTATAGTGTTATGCAGTTATCGCACACGCTACAGAGCTTACTGGACTGACAACTGGCCAAAGGTGCTGATAAGGGGAATGACATTAGCAGGACTGATAAAGTATGCCAGTGGGTGGGAAACGACAACTGGCCAAAGGTGCTGATAAGGGGAATGACATTAGCAGGACTGATAAAGTATGCCAGTGGGTGGGAAACTTATCTAAATACTTCTTCCTACAAACATACACACTTTGACACCCACACACACATTTGCTAGATCTGAGAGTAGAACCTCTGCCTATCTAGATATTTGTACTATAGTGTTATGCAGTTATCACACATGCTATAGAGTTTACCAGGCTAACTGGCCAAAGGTGCTGATAAGGGTAATGATATCAGCAGGCATGATAAAGTAGGGCAGTGGGTGGGAGACTTATTAAAATACTGATGCTTACAAACATGCACTCATTAGTCAAATGTGAGATTAGAACCCCTGTCTAGCTAGTGATTTGTATTATTGTACTATGCAGTTATCATGCATGCTACTGAGCTTACTAGGCTGACAACTGGCCAAAGGTGCTGATAAGGAGAATGACATCAGCAGGAGTGATAAAGTAGGGCAGTAGGTGGGAGACATCACAATACTGCTTCTTATAAACATATACACACACTCATTTTCCAGATCTGAGATTAGAACCCCTGTCCAGCTAGTGATTTGTACTATTGTGCTATGCAGTTATTACACACGCTACAGAGATTACTGGGCTGACAACTGGCTAAAGGTGCTGATAACAGGAATAACATCAGCAGGAGTGATAAAGTGGGCACTGGGAAATTTTGTGGGTGAGAATGGCCTAAAACTGTTTTACCTACAAACAAACACCTTCTCACAAATGTCTCTCTCACACCCACATACACACACACACACACACACACACACACACACACACACACACACACACACACACACACACACACACACACACACACACACACACACACACACACAGTTGCCAGTATTGAGATTAGAACCCCTACCTCTCTAGTTATTTCTACTACAGTGTTACGCAGTTATCGCACACACTATACAGCTTATAGGGGAGATCGGTATCCAATGGTTCTTTTAAGGTACATGAAAGCAGCAGATCTTGTGAAGTAGGGCATTGTGAAGTGTACTGTGTGGAAAGAGTCTCCTAATACTTAGACCTATAGAGACACACACACACACACACACACACACACACACACACACACACACACACACACACACACACACACACACACACACACACACATGCAGGTGATGTGATATAAACTCAACCTCAGTAATGTTGCACAATGGGTCTTACCTGTTATCCTGGTATATGCGACTGTTTACAACTGGTATGCCACTGTCCACAGCAGGACATCACTGTATGCCATTCAGGGTATCTGTGTGTGTGACTCACTCTGTCTGTGTCCCCTTGTGTCTATCTCTGTATCACTGTCTATCTCTCAGTTCCCCACATCTACATGTGTGTATGCTTGACATATGTTCTTATCTGTTGCCCATATAGATGTGTGTGTGTGTATCTCATGCAACAGATGCAGATATATCACATATGGGCCACCTACAGCTAGCTGAGAGTAATCCTGTCTGATGTGTGTGTGTGTGTGTGTGTGTGTGTGTGTGTGTGTGTGTGTGTGTGTGTGTGTGTGTGTTTGTGTGTGTGTGGGGAAAGTTGAGGTGTACATAGCTGTCTGTATGCACGGACATATATACACAATACAGTCATATATTCTGATGTGGGTTTGAACATGTCCTGTGATTCTCTAAGTGTAGGAGCATGCCCAGTGTGACCTTCTATAGTTAGGGTGGGACTCCATTCCAGAGATAGGTGTACTCCAGTCTATGGTTTTGTGTGTTACAGTCATACTGCTCAGGTGTACACAGGACATTCCTCAGGGTACTTGTTTTGTTTAGCAGACATTTTCTAACATATCTGTAGCCTGAAACTGCAATGTGTTGTGGCATTACCTAGTGCCAGACATCCTCAGATCATCACAGTGCTTTACCAGAAGAATAGTAGTTGTATGATGGATAGACCAATATTATGAGGGCAGCTATGTAAATTATTGCCCAACAAAGCCGTTTGTGTGGTGCAGCTACAGCCAGTGTAATAATGACACACAGCTGTGTGTACAGTCCAGCAACCTGGTGATATACTGGCTGGGGATCTCCTGCTTGTGTGGTATCTTTTTAAGCTGAGATGTCATATCTTTGTGTATGCATACCTCTGACCTGTACATTTTCTGGCAGGTTGTCCAGGTGTTTGGCTAGAGGTTTCATCCTTTTTACGTAAACTTGTGTTTTATGGCAAGATAATTACATATAATTGAAATGTGATGTTACAAAATAATACAGACATTACTGTTTCTGAATACATAACCTTCAGACAATTCCCACTACTGCAAATCCCTCACCCCACCAACTTTCTCAGTATGTAATGGTGAAATTTACAACACATGTCTATCATTGTACCTTTATTCCACTTTTCTTTTTGCCCTTGTCCAGACATTTTACTGTCAGAGGTTAGGAGTTATGGGTGTGTGTACAGAGTGCAATTAACTGTGCAGGCATGGCCATTATTTGTAAAAGCAAACATAAGAAAAAGTGTTATTGAGAACGACCATTACCAACAGTACCACACAGCACATATATTCACAAAAGCATTGGCACCTCTGCTACACATCCTTCAAGATATCAGTAATATGTGTAGCATATTCCACATAGCACTGTGATTTCCAAGTATGTCAGTGGCAGAGCAGTGGGTGTCACTGACATGCATAACAGCTGGCACTGCAGTTATCTGCACATGGCCCTGTCAAAGGCAGCACTGTACCTAGGGCAGTACAAGACAACTGCCAGGAGAACATGCTGGCTAGATCCAGACAGTATTAACCACACATACACATAGCTCATTGACCCCTGCATATTGTGGACAGGCAACATGTTTTCATGTGCCCTGCCAATGTCAATGTCTGCTATTCTACTATTTCCATGCAAATGTATATGTTACTGCATTTATGTGGGTATATGGGGGGGCACATCTGTCCACTGTACACATTTGCACAGATTGTGCTGGTAATTGCTTTACATTTTGGTTTTATTTACCATACTACTGTGCCCTGTCTTGGGGATTGGAAGCATATCAGTAAAGAGCCCGGGTCAGATTGTACTGGCATACATTTGAGTTTCAGACTTCTTACCCTTCATAGCCTTACTGCAACTGTGGGTCCTGCTATGCTACTACTGTGTGACTCTGCAGGGGGTTAATTCAACATTGCCACCATTTGTGTGTCTTTACCAGACATTTCTCTGTGGTTTTTCTACAGCTGACTTGCTGTGTGGGTGTGAGGGGTTGTTATGGGACCCTCACCCTAAAATCTATGCCTGTGACCTATGACAACCCACTTAGTTGTCCCCACACCTATACTGCAGTGGGATTTGCCACCTTGGGTACTACTGCATAGTGTGTGGAGGCCAGTTTTGGCCAGATATTTCCTGGTGACCAACATAGCTGTCAGTTGTGTGCTGCTATCCCAGTAGGCCACCCCATTCCCTTGCATGCATGCAGGTTTACCATAGATATTCTAGCAGAACATACTATTCCATTCATTTATTGTTAAAAAGACTGACTTACCTTGTGCTTGAAGCAGTTATGAGGACAGTGCTTGAGGGCTGCCATTGTCATGCACACAGTACACTGCCTACACATGTTAAGTTACAGGTAATGTGATGTGTGTGTCATCGATTTTACTGTGTGTGCAAGTCAGAGAGAGGTGTTAGTCTGTGGGGTCCCTACAGTGTCAGTGTGTGTGCTATGCATTGTCTCTATGCCAAGGCCTGAGCATACTGGGCATGCCTACATCTGCCAATGGGATCAGGCTCAGGGGCCTCCTCCTGTGAGTCCTCTGTGCTTGTGGGAACCTTGGCAATGGTGGTGGGCTGTGTGGCCCTTCTCTGTACTGTTCCTGCTGCAGTTGTCTCTGCAGGATTATACTGTGTAGCATGGCACATACTATGAACATGTGTGCACATGTGGCTGGAGAGTACTGCAAGGCTCCACCAGATATGTCAAGGCAGCGGAATCATGACTTGAGCATCCCAAACACACATTCTATAATGATCCTTGTTTGTGCATGTGCCTCATTATGGCATTCTTGTGCAGGTGCGTGTGCATTTCTGATGGGTGTCATCATCCACAGCTCCAGTGCATAGCCAGCATCCCCCACCAGATGGCCATATGGGATGCTCCCACTGGCAAATGCCTAGTACAGCTATGATGAATGCCAGATGTGGGAGCTGTGATAGCTTCCAGGGCTGCCAGCACACACATTCATGATAATTCCCTGGACATTGCACATGACCTGGCAGTTGATGGAGGGGAAGCTCTTGTGGTTTATGTAGACCCTAACCTGTTCACCGGGTTTACTTTGGTGTGGATGTGCATGCAGTGTATGGCACCCAGTACCTCCGGGTATTCTGCTACACAGTGGAAGAGATGCATATTGATGGTTCTCTACTCAAGGGTGTTCGGGAAGTAAATGTGCTCACTGGCATGTAGTAGCATGGCATCCAGGAACTGGTGGAGTACCCTGAATGAAGATGCCTGTGACACCCCCATCATGTCCTTAGCAGGTCTTTGGAAAGTACCTGTAGCTAGAATTTTTAAGGCTACACATACCTTGGTATGCACTTTGATGGGTGCACCTCTGTTGGTTCTAGCTCTGAGTTGAGGCTGGCACAGCTCAGTGAGGTGCTGAAGTATGTCTCTGTCCACCCTGTAGCACTCTACTATCTCCAGATCATGTAGCTTCTGGTAGGTTATCCTTGGTCTGAGCACTCTTCTCCTCCTTACTGGTCTGTGGCAGTTGTCAGCATTATCCTCCTCTCTGCCCTCAGCCTCTAGCACATACTGATGGATCAAAGCAATGGCAGCCCCTAACATTTTTCCAGTTAAAATTCCCCTGTATGTATACACCAGTGGTGCAGAATTTGTGGGAAAAACAGACTGTAAGGTGTTTCCATACTTTATACTGTGGTGCTACAGATGCTGTCTGTATGATTGGCTCACTATGATACATTCCAGCTGCCACCTATATTACTCGTGGCTTTGAATTGGTCACTGTGACTGCTAGAGGCATTACTGGTAATTTGTGCATGATTGCCTTTATTCTGCTGTTTCCCTTTTTTAATTATTTTTTACTTACATCTCCTCCCACTTTCAGCTATGCAGCTACCTGCCAGCTGTATTATTATGTGCTTTGCCTGGCCCATTGTGAGTTGTAAGAGTCCCATATTAGTGATTTCTGCTTCATTTCTCCTTTATTATGCTGTTACCCTTTAATTGTTTTTTACATCTCCTCCCATTTTCAGCTATGCAGCCACCTGCCAGCTGTATTATTGTGTGGTTTACCTGACCCATTGTGTGTTGCAGTATCCCATATTGTTGTTTGTACTGCATTTCCATTGTTCTGATAGTTCCTTTTTCTTTTCCTATATCCTTCCTGTTTAAGCCCCAGCACACTACCCAGACCCATTTAGGTGGTGTAAACAGCAAAAAATGGACATCCCCTGGGTGTGGACCAGTGTATACAGCCTCAGACACACCCCCCTCACTTAGCTGTGCTTAGCTAAGCACAAACCCGGCCAGCGGAGCTCCAATGTGACTACAGGAAGCAGGACACACCCCCTTTTCATGTTAGTCGTTCCTCCTGTCTACACAGTGGTGTTAGAGCACCTACACAGTTAAGTACAGTGTGACACTTAGAAGAATTTTGTGATTCAGTATAAGTCCTCTCATTAACATACCCCACTGCCTTACTCTATAGTTACTGCACTACACAAGAGTCTTACCCCTTAGCAACCAGTGTTCCCTGCCATTGTTTTGATTCTGCTTGCAATTGACTATAATGGCAAAATGCAGCTTTTCCCTAAAATGGACTTTTCTCAATTTTTTAAAATTTTTCCCACTATCCCATTTGCACGGTGCTTCCCTATGCTTAAATGGCCGATATCGGCTGAGAAATAATTAACTTTTATTTTTTTTTTAATATTCAGTTTAACATATATTTGGCCATTAGCATGCCTACAGGTTAGGGTCCATGCTTTTACTGGAGCTGCCATGGCTCCGTTTTCAATTTTGCAGAAATGTTTTCGGTTAGTAGCCAAATACAATTCTGCAGCTTACAATGTTTCTGCACGGCTACCTACCTGCTTCCTGGATTGCTATTTTACCTCATTTGCATGGATTTCACCAGCAAATGAGGCAATTAGCATCCTGTATGGGTTTCCATGCTGGAACAGTGTCGGCTCATTCATGCACGTCAATACGACACATTCCTGGATCTCTTGGCCGCCATATTCTGTGCAGGAGTGGCTACACTGCTCCTGCATGGACATTTTCATTTCACGAATCTGACAGTATAATTTTTTATGAAAATAATACAGAGAAGAATACAGTAAACATTTAGTTAACCACAAGTCAAGCAACCAGAACTATCAAGCAACCAGAAAAAAAAGAAGAAATGCAGTACAATTTTCATGTGTTGCACTTTGTTTCTCCCCTGCAGAAACATACCTTACATTTTTAGAGTTTTAAAAAGGAAGATAGGAATACATTTCTTCTCTCCGCAACCTACGAACAAGTCAAACCAAACAAATAGTATAGGGTACAGTATTAGTCAGGCCTATTTTCAATAGTAACTCTTAAGCAACCAGAAACTACAGTTATCCGGCATCTACGAATTCCCATGTGTGCCAGTTAACTGAGAGTTTAGTATAGAAGAAAGGATGAGGGAGATCATAGAAGAAAATATATATGGTATAAAAGGAAAGAATGTAAAGAATTCTTATAGATTATGAGAGAAACTGTGGACAATATTATAAGTACAAGGGAGGTTATGAAACAATTGGTTGGTGATATTAGCAAGGCATTTGATATAGTAGGACATGATACTTTATGGGATGTTATGGAGAAGTAATGAACATATAATAAAGTTAGGAGCGTGTGTATGCCAGCATATCAAAATAACAGAGTGAGAATGTTAGGGAATAGGTGTTTGAGTAAAGAAGTATGCATGAAGTGTGGTATAAGTCCTGTGAGTGGAATATAGTTTGCACTGGTAATGAATGTGAGAGTGGGTGAAGAAGTTACAAAATGAAAGATGCTAGATATGTGATGCAAAAGGAGGTGGTGATTCCGGTAGTTCTGATATACGCAGATGATATAGTTGTAGTTACTAAGAAAAAGATATGAATGAGGGAAGTTTAATGGGAAATGGGCTTTGGCAGACATATTGTAAAAGATTAGATTATGGTTGTGGAAGAAGTGGGTGTCAGTTATGGAAGAATAACAATGAGGATGTTATAAGAAAATTATAGGTAGGAGAAAAAACTAGCAATGTGCATATATGTGCCTGTAACATGTACATTTACATTTTGTAAATATGTAAATTTGTAAATAATGTTTTTATGTTGTGGTAAATAAATGACCCCTGCTCTTTTTGAGAAGAGAGTGGAATCTTTTACATCCACCTGAGCTACCAATTCAGGCAAATAGGGCCCTCAGTTTTACATCTCATCTGAAGGATGGCGCCCCCAGGAATGCAGCACCTCCTTATGCTGAACTGCAGTGTCAGTATAGAAAAAAAGGAATCCAAGTATTGGTCATGGGAATAGAACCCACGCCATCAGCATCAAAGAGAACTGTGCTAGCCATTGAACTACTGAGACTGCAGATGAGCACATTAGTTTTTCAGCCCTCTCCAAGAAAAACAGCATTGATAAATACAAAAACTATGCCAAGCAAATGCAGCATCATACACCACCTAATACTCTGTTCCTGGTTCGCTGAAATAACAGAGACAGAAATAATTGCGATCTGAATGCTTTGGGATAACACCATACATCTCAATTTATTTGGTCAAGAATTCTGGACAAAGCCAAAAATAATGGAGGGGGAATAAAATAATTAACAATTTCTAAGTATTAGTCTAATTCACTTAATTTAATAGAATACATTCTATACTGATATGCATTTTTGAACATTAAGAGGTATAAAACTTGAATGACTGTCATTACTGACTGCCTGTAATCGTAAGTGATTTTCCAAAAAAATCAAAAATGTTATCAGATAAAGGACAAGCATATGAAGCAAAATCAGGGACAATATGAAAAAAAACAGAGACAGTTTAGAGGTATGGGCAACTCTGAAAAGAGAATGTCTGGTCACAATAACACAGTCCAGGATTTGAAAACTTTTTGGATAAGTGGGATTTTAAATGGTGCAGTTATGATTTTCTAAATGTAGGTCTCAGCAAATTACTTTCAGAATTTGTAATTTTAATGACTGAGATAATTAAAACTACATATCCTTAAATACTTAATCTAAAGCTTCTTCATTTATTTTCAGACAGTTTAGTATGATTTGTCAGTATCATAACATCCATAGTACCAGCAAGCAAAATAATTAAATAAACTGCAGCCACAGTCAACTTTCCATCTTCAAAATATGAAACTCTATACTTCCCCTTGTAAAGTGGAACCTATGGGCAATATGCAAAATTATACTAACAACTAGGGAGGGAGTCCACAGCATGGTTTAAGTGTCAACTTTATACTTGTCTTATCACATACCCAGTTCCTCAGACATTGGAGATTCTCAGGAAAAAATCTCAAGTTGCAAAAGTCCAAAACCTCAGATGGGCAAGCCAAGCAAACCCCCCCACGCACACACAAAAATCAACTCCCGTTAACATCAAGCATTTACATTAAGAAGAGGCTTGCAACATCATGAATGCCATTCCATCCATAATACCAACAAGCAAAATAATTAAAGAAATTATAGTCATAGTCAACCTTGCTCTTTAAAATGCGGAGCACTACATTATATTTTACAATGTGGAACAGACAGGTAAAAAGTGATACATTTAAAAACAGCTAGGAAGGAAGCTCACACTATGGTTAAACTGTGGAAATTTTACTTATAAAAAGATATTTGATACCCCCGTCTCTACTTGAGCGTTAGAAGTCACTTTGTTACAATGTAAAATTTTCTTTTTTGACTATTTATAAGATAGTAAAAAGTTATACAGCAGTTATAGTATATTGTGTTTTACCACACACCTAGCACTCCAAACATTAGGGTCTTGAAAGAAAAAAAAAAAAAGAAAATTATTCTCATGTTAGCTCTTAGCATCTCTAGTTACAAATTCTCACTTGCAAATGACTTTAGCCTTTCTTCCCGTTTTAGTTATTATTACTTCATTCTAACCACTACATTGCTAATACTTTGATCTTTGACCTGCACAATTTGCTAGAAAGCCAGAAAGGTTACAATGAACAGACCAAAATAATTATCAATTTCTTTGCTCAAGAATTCTCTACAAAACCAAAAATAATCAGTGGGAGGTCCCAAAATGGACAAATTTTAAATAATAATTTTTAATCTATTTGTTAACCAAGTAAATTTGCAAGATAAAGTCAAAGTCAAAGTGAAATTTATTGTCATTCAGACTTCACACAACAATGCAAACTGAATGAAATTTTGTTTCTCCAGACTCAATGTGCAAAACATCACAAGAAGCATTACAACAGACATTATTACATCACAGCAAACCATTACAGACATAACACCCAAAACATTTTACAAATCTAAAACAGTACATTATTGCACAAAATTCTAAAGGTTATCAGTATTGCACAAGAAGGTTAGTTTTGCATCTGCTGGTTTATTACATCAAAATATGAGTTGAGACTAGCATTTGAGTTATTTCACAAATATATAAAAAATACTATGAATATAAATATAATACAAAGTGTCACTTTTCAGAAGTGACAGAGGAGTACTGTCTGAGTGATCAGCTCACATTCAAAATGTAGATAAGTGGAGGTGGGAGGATTCAAACTCGGTACTGTTGATTACAAGAAACAATTTACTAACAGCTCAGAGCCTAAGTGACAGACAACTCTAATTCACTTAAAAGGTTACAAATTGAAGTAAAAGCAAGAAAAGTTCAATGGCTTACAAACCCCGGTATGTTTAGAACAACAAGATGCAAATCTCCAGAAAATGCTGTGCAATGGATAGGACCATTAAAAAACTCTTTAATAAAAAATGAGTTAAAATAAGATAAGCGCTTTCATTTTGTTTCACTGTTGTGGCTTTTACTTGAGTTTGTAGTTTTTGTTGCTTTTTCAGCTTGTCACTTACTTAATAAGTTAACAGAACTACAGCAGGTGTTGCATGGGGATGACCTTCATGAGTGCGTTTTGCACATGGGCAAACAGCAGATGTGCAAAAGGACGCTTGCAAAGTTTGCAAAGGTTGAATGCAAAAAGGTTCGAATGTGCAATGAGCAAACACACAGTAACATTCACTCATTGCACATTCGGCATTTTAGGGCGGATTGCACTATAGTGGGGATCGGAAAATGGTCCCTTTCCCCATTGTAGTGCGATCTCGGAGTTAGAATATTAAAGTAGGGGGGTGGGGGTGCAGCCCCCACATGGGGGGTGTCTGGGGGCTTACTCCACTGCTTTACACATCATTACATTTTTTTTTCGACATTTATGTTCGAAAATCAGTGAATCTGCTTTTTGATTTGATGATTTTCGAACATTTAAAACTCACTGTTTTGATTTTCGTGGTTATGATTCACTCATATGAGCAATTGCACCACTGTGATTCGGTGTTGTAAAGGTAAACCGTTGCATGGACATGCATTTTTGGAACAATGAGATCTATAAAACTTTAATGACAGATTTACCAAAAAAATGTTAAGGGAGGTCTGGCAGTTGGTGTTGAAGATTAAGCCTCTGTGGAAAATTAAGACTCCAAGCTCTAAATGAGCTGCCTCAGGGGTACAGAATTTGATTCTTTCTACCTCCAGCTGTGTGACAATGAGCAAGTCACTTTACCAGAAACTCATAATCAGAGGGGCATTGCACATGTACACACACACACACACACACACACACACACACACACACACTTTTATTTGCTGTTAAATGTTGTAAAAAGCATCTCCTCTGACTGCTTCTTGAAAAATGTAGCAAAACATCTCCCAACTGCTACTTGAAACAATGTAAAAACACCTTAGAGTACTTCTCCTGGCCACTGATTAAGAATACAATAAAAAACACCTCAGAGTCTTTTCAAAAGGCATGCAAGAGGTGCACTAACAGTAAAAAGTTAGGAGCAGTATCCAGAAGCTTGGCACATCTGTTTGGTGAAAGTGACATTCACAGGAAAGTCTCCAAAAGGAACAACTATGTGTTATGTTTGGTTGTGACTGGAACTTTCTTTATGAGAGTCTGAATTTAACTGAAATGTTTTCTTCAGGAATTGACAGTCTTTTTAAAGCATAATTGTGAAATATTGCACTAAGTCGCATTGGCAGTGAAATGATGGGAACAGTGTAACTCATAACTTATTGGATAACAGACTGGATTTCTGATCAAACCCAGGAAATTAGATGGGCTGCTCCACCTCCTCTGAAAAACCTGTCACTAGTGGTGTACTCCAAGGTTTAGCCCTTGGGCATCTCCTCTTTTGCATTTATTTCTCAGAGGTCAATGCTACTGTTATTGTTAAGGATGACCAAGTTTGCAGATGACTATAAACTTGGACCCATCATAAACTCTACAGATGGCATCAGGATTCCCCATGAGGGCTTTTTCCAAACCACTAACAGGTGTCAAAACCATAGATTAAAACAAAATGCCAAGAAATTTATAACAGTATCCTTAGGCAGCAGAAAGTCCCCTGAAAATTGATCCAGTAGTTAGAGACCTGGGAACCTATGTAGACAATGAAACTTCCTTTGATCACCACATATCCACTAGTGTAAGAAACAGCTTTTTCATTGCTCAGCTTATTACTAAGGATGTGGCATCCAGGTCCAGGGATGCAATCCTTCCACTGTATTTAGCACTCATCAGGCCAGTCATTGAGTATAATGCTTCCTTCAGTATGTACCTATCCAAGCATTTGACACAATTTTAATGTTTGCAATGTTTTCTTACTAAGAAATCAAGGGCCTAAATCATAACAACAATGCAGACCATCTCAAAGCCTTTTCCCTTTTCTTGGTATCATTCAGTCTACCAAGTGGGGATCTCTACCTCACATATAGAGCCTCAACAGACCCTATCCTGTCAGACCTACTGCACATTCCCAAGTCCAGTGGGGGCATAAACACTCTGTGTAGACATCTACATCTTCTTGTTTGATGGATATGTATGTATCACAGAGAATATAACTTCTTTGACTTGATTTTGTCTTCCTTTTCACATAAAGCAAAGCACTTCTCATATGCTATTCAAATGTAATCTGAATGAATGGGAAAATTGTAAATTCCCCCAGTTTAGCACCCTTGTCCATCACAGATGGCATAACATGTAAGTATTCTACTTATCTCTTAAAATATAATGGCTAAAAATGTCATGGGACTGTATGGCTCGACTTCAAAAGGGCCTCATGGATCAATAGTCCAGTAGGTACCTATGAAGAGAGAGTCAACCCTGCTTGTGTGTCCTGGAGGAAAATGTTAAACATGCTTGCATGCACTCAGCCAGGTAAGAGACTTTTATTATTTCAGGGACTGGGGCACTTGGGGGGCACATGCCCCCATGTGCCCCCCTAATGCCACCTATACTACGTATAAAAGAGACAGAGTCAAAGGGTGCATTGCTTCATATAGCGGAAATTCTCAACAGTGTGTTATGAATCAGATTTGCATTTCCTCTGAATCCTCTTCTGCTCATTATTTGCTTTGAATCTGTGTGTAAAAAGACCTGGGATGAATAGAAATGAACAATTATTTTGTGACTTTATAAAAATAATACTGAGTGATCTACAGGAATAGAGAACTTGCAACCTCATGCCAAACCAGCACTAGGTACCTTGTGAATTTTTATGACATTGAATGTTATAAGCATCAACTGTAAAAATCCAGATATAAAATTCTACAGTGGCATAAATGACTGACGATTCTTAGTTTTACCTCCCTGACCATATATTAGTGAAGTGCAACTAATCAATAGTTACAGAGTTTCAGAGAAGGAGAGAGATAGACTACATTCTATTTAACTGCCATGCGTTCATTATAGGTACTTGTGTCATAAACATTAAATGTGCAAATGACAAGCTATTATACTGACAACCAGTGAGTCTTATGCAGAGGAATGTGTAATTCCTACCAATAAAATGTATCATAAACAACTACAAATAAATTTGCTGTTGTACGGTAAAGGCCAATAACCAGACGTCATAAACTGAATGCATCTTGTAAATGAGTACCACTTTAAACTTGTCGCTATTCTCTAAACCTCGCAATATGTAAACATCATAAGAGCTTTAATGATCTCTCATTGTAATTAGCTTGTCCTACACCTCACCCTAATAAACTGCTGTTAGGAAAAGTATCTGTCTGCATATTATACATGTATGATAACGATCAACAATGCACAGAAAACTGCCTTCTAATGAGACAGATGATGAGAATTATAGTTATTTGTATTACATGAAAAGATATGAAAACATTTAAGTGGAAATGTGATATGGGAATACAGTATGCTCATCTCTAAATAATCATTTGTTTTGACTTTATGAACAGGAAAAGTCCAATAGGCACAATTGTCTGCTCCTAAAGGTTGACGAACCATATAGCTTGATCAGTCATATAATGAATGAGTAGAGACATCTGGCATTAAAATTCATGACAGCAGTGCATAATGTAAGTAGGCAATAACAGCGCACAGCGATGTGAAACATGGGATAACCAGAGATCTGTATTCACATTAACTTTTCTAGAGCTTCTGTGTACCACATGGCATGCTTATCACTGTAGCTAGTTCATTACCATTTGTAGGCGTATAACTTGTATTTAACATCTCTTTTTTACTTATGTAGCAGCACAGGCATTTGGGTATAATCAAATGGAGTAACAATGAAATAGGAATAGTCAATCGTTTTTAACTGATTCCCATTTTTAGTCAAAACTTCACCATCAAATAAGTAAGAGTGTAGAACTGTTATCTCCAAGGTTGTGTGATCAAATACTTAGTATATTCAGAGTTGCAAGGGATGGAAGATGCAGGGAAGCATTTTTTTGTAGTTTTGCTATTTCACAGTCTGATATTTCCTGATACATTGTTCTACTATAGATACGGGGTAATGTGCATTACTTGACATTTCTCATATAAAATAAGGTTATAAGATCATATGAACTACAAGGCAAGTAGGACTAGAGAACATGTGTACCTTTCCAGATCCTGCCTTCAAGGAAAAAAGACTCTATATCCTGCATGGCAAAACATGTCAAGCAGGTGATGTACTTAACTGGTACCTATCCAATCATCAAGATTAGTCTTAAAGGAGGTAGGGGTGTCATTATGCTTCATATATGAAGGCAATTTATTCCACAAATGGGGCAATAAGTAGGTAATGAATCTATACTCCAGCAAGTTTTGTTTATATGTTGGTGGAAATTCATGTCTTTCGAATGGATGTTTGTGAAGCTGTTCAGCCCATGAAGGTATACAAAATCCACTAGGGTAGGGTCTTTAATGGCACAGAGTTCCAGATATAGATCACCATGCATGACTCTGCAAGAGACAAAGAGTAGGGACAGAGCTTTTAGCCTGGCTTGCTAATGGAGTGCCCTTAGATAAATAATTGTTTTTCTTAGGAACCTCTGGGGTCTTTCTAGTTGCATAACATGCCTGGCTAGGTACATGTCAGAGGGGCATCGTACTCATCAATTGGTCTGATAAGGTCTGAATTCAAAGTGATGATAATATCTTTTGACCTTGATGAAATATTTAAAAATTAGTTGGGATAATTAGAGTGATTTCCTAATTACTGTTACTACATGGTGGCCAAAGGTGAGAGAGTTAAAAACACAGGTGCTAAGATCTCTGAAGACTGTGTCAGTATGCAGTGAGGTACCGGCTATACTGGAAGTTGCAAATCAGAAATGTTTCACAAATGTGACAATGCTGCAAATTTTTGCATGCAATTTGAACATTTTCTCTGAACACTAATGGATTATAAGGTTTAGTTCTTTCTAAAACAATTTTGCATCTGTGGAGGATTGGACGATGACACCCAGCTTGCAGTCATCTGTAAAGCTGGTTAACCAATGAACCAATGAACTATAACAGAAGAAAATAAGGATAGTTTATCAGTATTTTCTGGCAGCAATTCAGTATATTCAAAAGATCACTCCAGAATCAGGGATGGCAAGACAATACAGGGAGAATTTGAGGCTGCCCTTCCAATTTTCTAGATTTACAATGAAGTGGGTTTACCATGTTGTGGAAGCTTGTTCCATAGCTGAGAAATACAATGAGTTATGAAGCTATCCTGCTGATGTGTCTTATTTATCCATTGATGAAGGTTTAGTTCTTTTAACTGGGTATTTGAGGTATCATTTGTTCTCTAAAGGAATAGGAGGTCCAAGAGGGTTGGATCTTTATTGCTTGACAGACTACACACAGATCCCATACAGGAGTCTACATGAGACTGACTACTGACATAGGGCTGACAGTCTTTCTTGATAACTAAGATTTTTGAGGCCACTGATCTTTTTAGTTAGCATCTCTGAGATCTCTCCTGTTGAGTGTCATGTTTAGACAAATACAATAATGCGCCTGATGAGATATGAGTAAAGGGGAATTAAGACTTCATTGGATCTAGTAGAAACAACTCTAGAAATTAGAAAGCTTTCCAAACTACTGTGGGGACATGATGATGAAATGGTAAGGATTATCAACAAGAGTGCCTAGATCCCTTACAATACTGGCTGAGTGGAGGGGTGTGTCATATATATGTGGATTATCAACAAGAGTGCCTAGATCCCTTACAATACTGTCTGAGTGGAGGGGTGTGTCATATATATGTGGACTATCAACAAGAGTGCCTAGATCCTTTACAATACTGTCTGACTGGAGGGGTGTGACATCTATATGATATGTGAAAATGTTTTCTTACCAAAATGAAATATACTACAGTTTTTCACATGTAATTTGAGACCATTGTCCTTGCACCAGCTGTTAACTTGGTATAACTGATGCTGGAGCAATTGAAAGGCAATGGAAGAGTGAACAACAACACCTGATTTACATTTGTTTGCAAACTTAAAAAAAACATAGGCCAGGAGTTGGCCTGAAGATTTGAGAAATAAATGCCAAATAGGAGAGGGCCCTACACTCAGCCCTGCAGTACACCACTGTTTTTATTTGTTTGTTTTTGGGTTTTTTTGCTTTTAGAAATGGCATCTACAACTCTAACCAAATTGATTCTGCCAGATAGCAATTAGCTATCCACTGCACAACATAATGGTTTAGATTTAGATTTATAAGTCTGTCAGTAATGCCTGCACTAAGAATAGTGTCAAAGACCATGGCCAGGTCTAGATATGATGTATGTATTGCATAACCACTATCCATTGTTTTAGTTGCTTTTCTAAAGAAATTAATGAGCTTAAAGAGGCAGGACCTTCCTTTGGTAGAACCAAATTGATGAGAGCTCAGGGCTAAGAGATTTTCAATGTCCAGGTTAATGCGGTCTGAACTAATATACTCTATAGCTTTACATATGAGACTCATGAGACTAATGGGACTATGGTTTGCCAGGGTCCACTTTTTGGCCACCCGTGTATGACAGCATTACAATGGCTGTTTACTTGGCTTCAAGAATGTAAGTAGTAGAGAGGTTTAGATTAAAGACTTTAAGTAGGGGTTCCAAATGGCAATATTTGGCACTGATAATCTGTTCTTTTGTTTAGCATGCTTTTTGCCAAAATTAATTGGAAGAAAATTTGTTTTACTTCAACACTTTTCTCACAGTCCTCAGCTTATTGAAAAAGCTTTCCTGTCCTATGTAACCATCCCAAGGTTCTTCAAATAAAGCACTCCAACAAAATATCATTTCTCTAATATGATTGCAATTTATTTGGAAACAAGCAAAGTGCAAAGTTGTGAAAGATTCTGTCTCTCTGCAGGCCTTCCCCATATACACTCAAAAGCTTGTCAGACACACAGTGGGAACAACTTCCCAACATTGCCTTCACTCATGCTACTCCTTGGTAGATATCCTTTAAAATGGAGACTTTAGATGTTGCATAGAAGTCTGACTTCTCCATTCTTGTTCTGTCAGCTCAGTAGCTTTTGGGGGCACTATATCATAACCTACATATGCATTATGTCCTTAGCAACAACATTATAGGTTCAGAGTGACAGCTTATGTGGGATGCATTGAATATTTTGATACAGACCCTTGTATAAGCATTTCTAAACATAGCATAGCATAGCATGGATGCTTACTTTCTTCCCCTTGATAGGCCATATAATATTTGACTGACGATTCTTTAGAATGCACAACCTACAGTTTCATGGAAGGTGTGCTGTTCAAGAGTAAAAGGCATTGGCCTGGTGTTTCTAACTCTACAAATTGCATACAATATAGCTGATCACACCTTGTTTAATTATGAATAACCTGTATGAATTTCAGATTTAGACAAGAATTGCAAACTTGAAAATAAAAATAAACAACCAGTTAAAATGGGAGTTTTATATCTACCAGAGCTGGCAGCTGACAAAGAGGTGAAAGTGGTGCAAGGTTTGATTCCCTCAGTCTACTGTGTGACCTTGAGCAGGTCGCTTAACCAGACATTGCTCCTGGGTTGCCCCTGAACAAGGACATTTTGTCCAGTAGGCCTGCTTGATTAACAAATGGGTATTATTATTATTACTATTATTATACTATTATTGTTATGTAAACATATATGAATGCATCAAAATGCATCAGCATCGCTACCCAAGTTATTGATGCCAGCATTTTTGAAAATCAACACAACTGAAAAGACAAAAAAATCACAAAAGGAAAAAAGTTTCCTTTTGAAATATGGTCATCAAAACTTCACCACACATTTAGACATAATTTGTCTAAACACTGGAGGTGTTATGGAAAGGTTTTTTGAAGACAAGGTGGAAGGTTAGGATTAGTGACAAGGTTAGGGATAAAATGTAATAGTAAGCTGGGTAGGGGGACTTCACTTTCTGCATCACTTTACAAATTCCGACTAGCCCATACCTTAACCTTGGCCCTGTCCTTAACCCTGCAACTTACATTATAAAAATTATTTTTATAACACTACCACTAAACAAGACAGCATGGACAGACAGACACACACACACACACACACACACACACACACACACACACACACACACACACACACACACACACACACACACACACACACACACACACACACACACACACACACACACACACACACAAGATTACATATATCCCCTTACTTAACCCTTGCAATAAGCCTAACCTGCCTACACTTATACAAACTCTCACAATGTCTTGATTGTAGAACTCTGGTAACAATGTGTAATTCCACTTTTTCAATGCCTAATGCACAGTAACTCATTGTACCACAAGGTTCAGCACTTGCATCCTACCCTTTTCTACATTTATGAATGGGCTGTGGCAGTACTAAGGTCTCTTTGACAGCATTTGGTAGCCATTGAGACTGCACCCATCTACCCTTCAAGTACATTGAACAAATGTAGGAGAAACAAATATAAACATATGTTTTTCACAGCATATTACTATGGCTAGAATACAATAAGCCATGATTAAACTAATACAAAAGGAAAATGAACCACAAAGGCCAGAAACTGATACCTGCTTTATACTGGAACTCAAATCCGTTTATTGAGTAGCAGATACTTCTATAAGCAAATAGCAGCAAACCAATTCCAAGTAAAAAGCACTGCATAGCAGCAAAACTGTCTCTTTCAACACCAAATATAATTAGAGAGGAATAGCAGCGAAACAATCTTTCTTGTAAGAAACAACTAACAACAGCAAAATAATCTCTTAGCGCCTCGGATAAAACAGCCTTTACAGAGTAATTTCTACTTGAAAAAACACATCTTTTTATATAAAACACAAGCGTCAATTAATCAATTAACTACACCCTTGTTAAAAAATGCACTTAATTAAATAAAAACTGTACATTTTTATAAGGTAACAGTTTTAAATAAAACTTTTCCAGTGACACTCTTTATTCAACCCTATTGGTTGTAATGTATTGTATTTTAATATAAAAATGTATTCTTTTTTCCTGAGTAAATATTTTATTCTTTGTTCACTCAGAAAACTAGAATGTATTTGTTACAAAATGGAAACTTGTAAATTACTAAAATCTTCACCATGTTTCTTAGTAAAGTACTCTGCTACGGGGTTTATTATCTTGTTGTTTCTGATATCCCTTACATGCTCTTTTATTCTATCCCCCAAACTTCTCTTAGTTTCTCCAGTATAAAAACTGTTGCACGAACATTTAATAGCATATACTATACCAGCACTTCTACAAGTATAGTTTCGTTTTGTTTGAAATATTTTACCATTTATTTTATCAAATGTACTTGCTATATGTTGACATATTATACATTTTCCACAAGGTTGTTGTGTCTTTCGGCTTTTCCCGGTTAGGGGTCGCCACAGTGGACCTCCGGTCTGCTAATGATTGGCAGTTGAATTTTTACATGCCGAGTTGCCAGCCCTGATGCACAACCTTCAACGAAGGTACGCCCATTCACGCTTGTCTCCACGTAGAAGACACTCTAGCTGAGAGTCAAACCGGACAGCGTCTTACTGTGAGGCAACAACGCTACCACAGCACCACCACCACGGGTACAGTACCCAATTCTGATATTGTGCCTGTTATTATTTCTATTGGTCTTTTATAAGTACTATGCACCAGAAAATCCTTTAAACTCCTACCCATTTGATAAGAGAATTTAAGCTTTATTTCTGAAAATGAAGGAACTTCCCTTTTGGTAATATTCCAAAAATCTTCTAACAGTTTTTGTAACTTTTTTGAAAATAATGTATATTTGGATACAAAACCTATAATTTGTTCCAAATCCCATTCTTTTTCCTTAACTGTACAATTATTGCCTTGACTTGTATTTTTAGGATTGATCCTATTCTTTGAAATATTCTCATATAACTATCTTTCACAATTCTTTCTTCATATCCCCTATCTACAAACATGTCAATTATGTCTTCAGCCTCTCTTTCAGCATCCTGCATGTCACTAAACAGTCTCTTAATCCTAAGGATCTCTCCATAAGGAATAGCTGTTAAAGTGTGTGTTGGATGGCAGCTAGAATCATGAAACATATGACTAGGCTGCTCAAACTTTCTATAAATTTGAGTTTTTATTCTACCATTCCGGGAACCTTCTAAGGTCAAATCTAAATAGTTTACCTTAATACCTTCCTGCAGTCCATCATATTTAATTTGAAATCTATTGTCATTCAAATAATTAATAAATGAGCATACTTCATTTCTGCCCCCTTTACAAATAAATATAAGGTCATCTATAAACCTGAAATATCCTGTTACAAAGCTTCTATAAAATTTACTTCTATGTATATGATTAAAGTCCCATGAACAAATTTGCATACATGGGGGCGAAGGCCGCCCCCATGGCTGCACCATGCAACTGTTTGTATAACGTGCCATCAAATTCAAAAATATTGTTTACTAAGCAAAAATGTACTAATTCTTTTATATAGTGTGTTTTGGGATTATCTCCCATAAAGTAACTCAATGCCTCCATACCAAAATTATGTTGTATACTTGTATACAAACTAGTAACATCTAGTACTAGAAAATACATATTTGATTCCCAATGCATACCTTCCAATTTTTTAACAAATCAAATGAATCTTTTATATAGGAAGGCAATTTCACTACTTCTTTTAATAAACATTCATATAAGAAACATTCCAAATTATGTGTAAAACAGCTACTAGCTGAAACTATAGGTCGACCTGGGGGGTGTGTCACATTTTTATGTATTTTAGGAATGCAAAGAATTTAGCCATTGTACTATCTTTACTAGAGAATTTATCAGAAATATCTGATTTAGAAAAATAATTTAAGCATACTCCTTTGTTTAATAATTGTTCATATTCTCTAATAGCTTGAAAATATATTTCCTCATTCACCATACAGTAAACATCTTTATTCGCTAAATGTTCCATACACATATTAAAATAATCTAAAGATTTCATAATCACTAATTTCTTCCCTTGTCTGAAGGTTTAAAGACTAAGTGGCTATTTTCACTGTGATGTTTGAAGTGGTCTACATAATACAAAAGCAATGTTATTTTAATTAACTAATTTAATTCCAAACTGCAGCAGGGAAATTAAAAACTTGCTACCTGAAATACTATATCTTCTTTAAATTCACATATGCTGGCTGTGTCATTTCACCCAAAACCCACTTTCCATTGCACTCAACAATCAATGGCTGCCTCAGACAATAGTCACCTGACACAGTCAGATGCAATGATGAAAAAGTCTGCTTTCTCTAGCAGCATAACTGCTCAACATAGAAGTGCTTTTTTGAGCTGTAACACAGAAGAAGGAAGTCCAACAAGCTTTAATCACCTTAATAACTATTGCCAAATGCTGGGGTATAAAAAAAATCAGTCCAGCAACCATTTCTAAAAAACTCAGAACTACATGCATGTGTAATATGAGACATGAGCTCCGATGTTTTCCTTGGGATGAAAACCATTTAATTTAGTGTAGCTTTAATTAAAAAAGGTAAAACACACATAAATA
The DNA here is from genome assembly GCF_019279795.1 of Protopterus annectens. Classification (NCBI taxonomy): domain Eukaryota; kingdom Metazoa; phylum Chordata; order Ceratodontiformes; family Protopteridae; genus Protopterus; species Protopterus annectens. Next base: position 832,719,357 of record NC_056731.1, read on the forward strand.
TTAAAAAAATGAAGGGGCTGCAGCCCAGCTGTCTAGCATGGAATGCCCCTGAATTTGTCCATTAATAATCAGTATTGTTTTCCAACAGCCTCGCATATCTCTGCTACTGGACATTCAGATGTTGCAATATAAACTATTTTACAACACATCTTGCCTTTATTTCTCATGTTTGCCTTATAATTTTACTCAGATTTTAATTCACATATCTCATTTTAATCAGTTAATTCCTTAAGCTATTGATTTGTAGTAACACTTACTGTGTCCTTATCTACTGTGTCCTTATCTACAGTATTTGATAAGTCAGGTCCCTCTTTGGGTGTAGAGGGATGAAGGCCTGACTACAGCCCAGGCAATCCAAGTTCAGTTAGTGGGCTCAAGTGCCTAAAGAAGCCACAGGGAGGATGGGTAAGGCTATCCTCAGGGGAGGACTGTGTTGATCATCTGCTAATGTACCTTGAAAGAGGCCAGAACTCAAATGAAATTATGCCAGGCAAGAGGGCATAGGGAACAGAGATGGCATGACCACCCGACAGTCAGGGGTGCACACATGCCTGGCATGATCCTCCCATTGCCTATCCAGCCTGCAGTGATGTCAGCATGAGAGGCAGGGATTGAGGAGAAAATCCCCTCATGGAAGTATGATGGCTTCTGTGCTGGCCCAGCTCACCTGCTTGCTCAGTGTGTCTAATGGCTTACAGCCTTCAAAGTAAAGAGATCCTCATTGAAGTAGAACTTCTTTCGGAAGGGAGACCCTCCTGGCGTGGGAACATCTGGGTGGCTGCTGGGATGGATCTTCTGAGAAGGGACAATTAAACTAGCAGAAGTAGATTGATGGCCAGCTGGTGACCAGCTGGGAGGATAAAAGAACATTTTTGATGAGGCTATGTCAATTTCTTTTAGTAGCCTGCCCTTGTTTTATAATTTCTTATACCACAAATGATTATATCTCTTATTAGAGGATCATGCAACTCACCAACAGGCTTTGACTCTACTCTCTGGCTTAGTAACATATTAAACTACTACAGTCTGTTAGACCTTTGATAATATAAATGTCATTTGTTCCAACTTGCCGAGGTGACATTGCAAATGCATTAATTGACTTAAAGCTTTTTACAAGGAAGGTTAATTTTAAATTAATCTTCCATCAAAATGAAAATGTAAGTGAATTCATGGTTCCAAGTACTTATAATCCACCTTTAGCCCCTATTATTTCCACATTCGAGAAAATATGTGAATTAGATATTAGAAATGTATTCACTCGTGATGGAATGGGACATAATAGGTATAAAAATATGTCTACCTTGGAATATGATTTAATAAACTAATTGAAATTCAGTGGAGTAAGAGTTATGAAACCTGACAAGGAAGGTGGTTTGGTATTCATGGAAAAAAGTGATTATGTAAGACGAATGGCATTGATGTTAAGTGATGAAAGTAATTATGAATTGATTTCACTGAATCAGTTAAATATTGCCTATAATAGAATTAAAATGTACACTAGTGATTTATTTATTGAAGGTAGAATTGATATGAAAGTACATAACTATTTTTCTATGCCTGCACCAAAAATACCAGTGATCTTTGTGATTCCAAAGATCCATAAAGATTTACAGAACCCCCCTTTAAGACCCATAGTGAATAGTAGACAATCTTTGACATATCCAGTAGCAAAATATGTGGATAGTATATTAAAGAAATACGTAGTCAAAGAATCACATATATGCAAAGATTTATGGTATTTTTTGAATGATATTAATGCTTTAACATACAGTGAACAATATGCCATTTTGACTGTTGATGTGAAAGATTTATACACATGTATACCCCATTATATAGGTGTCGAATGGGTTTGCTCAAAATTGAGAAGTGGGGGAGCCACAAACCTTGAGTTGTTGAACATAGAGGAACTATTAGATATTATCTTAAACAATAATTATTTCTTGTTTGACACGAAATTTTATTAGCAAAAAAAAAAAAAAAAAGGAGTGGCCATGGGGTCACCATGTGGTGGGAGTTATGCAAACTTAGTGTTAGCTGAATTGGAAAGCAGGAATATATTTAATGACACTAATAATTTTTTTAACATGATAAAGTTTTATATACAGTTTTTAGATGATGTTTTTATTTTATTTAATGGTAGTGAATATGAAGTAAATTTATTTATTCAATATTTAAATAACATTACAACTTTTTTACAGTTCACTCACACATATGAGACAGATGAAATTTCTTTTTTAGATGTGAAATTTTCAAAAGATCATAAAGGCAAAAGTTACAAAGCTACAATTTTTAGGAAAACTACATTTTCAAATTCTTTCCTTCATTATGCAAGTCAACATCCCCTACAACAAAAAAATCAGTAGTAAAGGGGCAATTTGTTTGGGCAGCCAGAATGGTCACAACAGAAATTGATTTTTTAGTAGAATGTGATAATTTGACTTCTATGTTTGCTAAGAGGGGATACCCGGACAATTTTTTGAATGAGATAAGAATTGAAGTAGTGAATAAACGAACACAAGGAGTTTATAAAGCAATTTTGAGTGAACATAATGCTCAGGACTTTATTCTAAATAACACAAACATGGGTAACAGAGTAACTAATAGTGAATTTTCCAATAACTTATTATTCATCACTGCTTTTAGCACAGATGCACTAGCTATAAGAAATATTATATATAAAATTTGGCCCTTATTAGCTACAGACACAGTTTGCAATAATTTTAGTAATATGAAACCGAAATTTGTTTTTAAGAAAGGTTTGGATTTTAAGAACATTTTACATTTTCAGGATTTACGCAATAGTAGAATTAAAGGCATGTTCAAATGCGAATCTTGCCCTCATTGTAAGTACATTGACATAGGAAGTTCCTTCACCATTAGAGATAGAAAGTATGAGACAAGACAGAAATATAATTGTAATTCTAGTGGAGTTGTTTATATAGCTTTATGCCAACATTGTCCCAGTTTCTATATAGGGAAGACAGTTAGGAAACCAAGAGAGAGAGACTTTATGAACATCTCTATGCTATAAAGAAAGAAAAGTTAGAAAATGCTTTAGCAAACCATGTAAAAAAACATCCAGGACATTGGTTTAAGTTCAGGATTATTGACCAAATTCAAAAAGAAGAGAGGGGAGGATCTGCATCTTTAAAATTAGAGGCATGTGAATTAGTTTGGCAGCTACGTTGCCATTCATATGTATTACCTGATTTAAATGATGTTTGTTCAATCACTTCCATACTAAAGTTAAAGAGCTTGAATAGATAGGTAAGGCAGGGATGCTATCAAATAACTATCAAATATTTCTTAATTTTTAATGGATTTATGTCTGAATATGGTTTTAAAATATGTTTTTAATGTAAAATAATGTTTTATTAACATAAAAGCTTCATGTAACAATGAATTAGGCTTTATAGCAGATAGAATATGAATGTTTTTAAGTAATTTGTAGGGCAAACTACATGACTATTATTGGAATTTGATCAGGTGATTGATCACATGATGCATTTTAAAGTATAACAGATGAATGTTTTGTGTTACATGGGCTTTTCTGAAGATGTTTGGTATTGAACCAAATGAAAGCGCTCATATTATCAGTAAATGTAGGTTGTGTGCCATGCTGGACTGAGTCTGCTTCTCTGTAAACATAGTTAATATCAATTATGGCAGGTATCATAGCTTCGAGTGCTGTTTGATTATGTCTGACATGGTGTGTGTAGATGCACCTGTGTCTGGCAGCTGTTGTATGTTACTACTTTTGTCTCCGGGAAGCTGTGGGTTGCGGCTTGTGATCAAGGTTTACTGATGCTTGTGTATTAAGAAGAGACATTTGGTGTTTTAGCCTGGATCCAGGAGAAGGGGGTGGATAAAACTGTGATTTGGAATATTTTGACAGAGAATAGTTTGTTCATACATCTTCTGAGTGAGAAGTGGAAGGCTGGAAGAATGTGTTATCTGTTGTTGTGGTGGCTTGTTGGGAGGTTTTTTTTTTATCTGTTTGCTCTCCATTCTTTTTCTGGCTGCTGCCTCACAGAAAGAGAGGGAATTTAGGCTTGAAGTTGCAGTGAAATGAAGCTTTCCTTCAGGAGCATCATGAGCCTCTGGCATGTAGTACACAGACACACTAACAGAAATAGACATTCCCAGGTTGCTATGGTAATGGAGACAGAGTGACAATAATGCTTAATGACTCTGAGGAGCCTCCGAGATGATTCTCAGCAATGAAGTTTTTGGTTTAAAAAAAAAAAAATATATATATATATATATATATATATATATATATATATATATATATATATATAAAATAAAAGGGCTGTTTTAAACCATATGTACACATATTGATGGTCTCCCAACACTTAATTTAGCTCATTAAGTTGATGCTTGATAAAAAAAAATAATAAGAGCAATTTTATGTTTAAAATGTATTTTGGTCCAAACACATTAAGAACTTACATAAGAGTGGAAGTCTGAGTTATTGTGAAAGACTAAGAGCACTTGGTCTTGTGCAGTACCCTTTGCAGTGGTCTGGGAGGTGAGCTTGCTCGGACGTGTTGGGCATATGGGGATAGCTGATTCTAGGGGTGTTTGGGGTTGCTGGGAAGTGCTAGAGAGTAATCAGATTTCTTTTGTGGAAATATCCGTGGGAATGGAAGGTGTGTTGAGTGGTTCACTGGCAGAGTGGCCACTGCATGGAACAGGCTGGTAAAATGGAACAGGACAAATATCGATTTGGATATTTTAAGAACAGCCTGGAAACACACCACATGAACTAGTGAATGGTATTCGGGCAAAACTGGATGGGCATTGTTGCCCGTGCTTGAAAGTACTGATATGTGTGTATGTAAGGATGGAAATATAACAAATAAGAAACTAGAAGGGTCTCATAATTTAAAGTCTATGGACTGTAAACATGCTTGGAAGGAGCTAATAATAAGAATAAGTCTTACAGCTTGTGGTCCCTCAAATAACTAAGCAACAGCCAAAAAAAAACAAAAACAAACAAAAAAAAAACACACACACAATAGTTATGTAATGTATGATTTTAGTAAATCTTGACATCAAATATAACATTCTCATATAAGATGAAGCAGTCTGCTGAATTTAGATATTGAAGACAGGATTTAATAACATGGGCTTGTGTATAATAACACTACTGTTTTAACTTGTTATAAATGACATACACTATATTGAACATCAAGGGGAAGCATGATGATTTTCTTATATAAGTAAATGTGCATAACAAGTCATATAATTGCTTTAACTTGAATTGTGGTTTTGTAACCCATCTTGACCTTACATAATACTTAAGCTGTTACCAAGGTAACTAATGTTTTATACATGACATCAAACTGACAAAGTTGTTCAAGGAAAACAATAGAAGCCTGAACTAGGAATGTCACAGAATGTAACAATCACATTCTGAACAAATAGTATTAAATTGACAATAATCACTCAGTTTAACCATTGCTGATTATACAAAATAGAATGTTGCCATTTAAATCTAAAAACTTTCAATATATGCCATAAAATCACAATTTTGAAAATGGAAAGGGAACTTGTAATCATTAATCACAATAAGTGAATTTATTGTTTTTAACTTATAATTTCACTCATTTTATAATAAGAAATGACAGATATGAAAATCCTAATGTGTAGGAAATGAGTGGAAGAGGGATGCACTGATAATTAAAATGCACTAACTTTCATCAATGTTCACATAAAAAAAAACTTGATGCTTTAAGTAAGTTACCAACAAACAAAGTGATTACTTAAATGCTGGCAATCAATGAAATATAATGTCTGATATATCCAGTAAAAAACATTGTATTATAAACATTAGGTATAAATATTATTACCATCTATTTATATTAAGTAATAAGTTTTGAAAGACTTCATCAATAAGGGTGAATATGTTAAATAACTGTGCTATAATCTTTTACTGAGGTTTTATATATGATACATCCTACTTTACTATGATTGAATTGCTTGTCATCTATCTTTCATGTAAATATTAATTGCTTATACAATAAGTAGACATTTATATTGTATTAGAATTCTGTCTAATCTACAATAGTACTATATCTGTTCAAAATAATATAAATATTGCTTATGCCTATTACAAATATTCTCCATATGATAATTCAATTTATGGAGCTCAGATGTTCTGGATTGTCAAGGTATGAGTGAGAATCTGATGGACTTAGGTTTATCCATCAGATTAGGAATGATTTTCATTCCATGGCTAGTGCGGATCTTAGTTTTGTTAACAATTATTAATTTAAATTTGTTATTTCACAAAAACATTTTTAGTATGCCTGACCAAAACATTACTTTACTGGTAAACACTCAAAGTATAAAACTGATAATTTCCTTTAAAAGCTCAAACATATACTTTATAGTTATCAGAGGAAAATGTTTAATAGTCACAATAAACAAAAAATACATAGTCTAAATAACTTAAGATGGATTTAACTTTATTATCTTTAAATACCAATGGCTTAAACAATCCTAGCAAGAGATCAAATCTACTGACATATTTAAAATTGAACAAAGCATAAATTGTCTTCCTTCAAGAAACTCATTTCAAAACAAATGACAATTACAAATGGAATCCTAAGGAATATATGATATTGGTGCAATCTACTTATAAGACAAAGACAAAAGGGGTAACAATTTTACGGAAAACAAATGTGATTAACCCAGAAATTATTTATAAGTATGAAGATAAAGAAGGCCTTATGGCATTAGTAATATTTAAATATAATAACAGAATACGGACCCTAGCTAATCTATACTGGTTCCCAAGCATTGGAACAGGAACAGTTAAAAAACACTTGGATTTCATTTCCAATAATTATAAAGTCAACTTAATATTAGGAAGAGATTTTAACTGTATATTTGATATTTCTGAAACTACAAATAAAAGAATGATGCGTACATCTGCTGCATCAAAAGCTTTAAACAAGTCGGTAGAATCATTTCATCTTGTAGATACTTTCAAATTTAAAGAAGATAAATCTCTGTTGTTTTCCCATCAAGATTATAGATTTGGTATCCAAACTAGAATAGATAAAATATTTGCTGCCCATGACTTATACTCTAAAATCATTAATTTCTCAGTCACTCCTGTCTCTATTTAGACCACAATTCACTGATACTAAATTTTCAAAATGGATACAAACTATTGATCTTTAATTCTAGAATTCCAGCATATATAACTAAAATTAAAGAGTTTAAACCCTGGTTGTTATCTGAATTACAGTTCTTCTTACATATTAATTACACCACAGAGATAAATAAAATAATGATATGGGACTCATTAAAAGCTTACACATATGGTAAAACCCTAACTTGATCTAAAAAAAATCAGAGAATCGAATTCTGAATTATTAGATCTACAATCCAAATTTTTGTCAGTAAAAGCTGAAAAAAATCAAAATCATTTGGAGATGAAAAATAAAGTAGAACGATTAAACAATAAATACAATAAAATTCTAACACATAAAACTAGTTTAGCTTTAGAAAAACTAAAAATTAATACCTTGGCCACTTCTCCCAAATATCTACATAATTTATCCACAAAAATCAAAATACAATCAAAAGCTAATAACATTAAAAGTATCTTCCATGAAAAGAAAGGGAAAAATGTCTTGGATATAGGTGACATTCTTAATGCCTATAGAAATCACTACATGGAACATTTCCAAAAAGAAAATGTATATATCAATCAATTAAATCTAGATGAAAAATGTTCTAATATAAAATCAAAACAGAAAAATTAAAACTAGATCTACAAGCACCCATATCCTACAAAGAAATTACAGATAAAAGAGGATAAAAATAATAAGGCTCCAGGTATAGATGGCATAACTATGGAAATATATAAACTTTTTCCTTCAAAGATACTATCCGTCTTCCATAAAACTCTACTAGAAATTCAGTCACAAGCTTTAATACCACCCTCTTGGAGATATTCCTTAATCACACCTATCCTAAAGGAAAACAAATCCCCAAACCTCTGTACCTCATATAGACCTATATCATTATTAAATAGTGACTATAAGATATTTATGACAATATTAACTAACAGAATGAAGATATCACTATCCAAAACAATAAATAATGATTAAACTGGATTTATATATCATAGACACACACATGACAATATTAAAAGGATAATTTCTCTTATAGAGTATGTTAATAAAGAAAATAAAGAAACCCTCATAATTGGCTTAGATATAGAGAAAGCCTTTGATTCCCTAAATTGGGACTATTTATTCAAAATCCTAATACTATTTGAATTTCCTGTGACCTTTGTCCATTTCCTTAAGAATATATATATATATATATCTATATCTATATCTATATCTATATATATATATATATATATATATATATATATATATATAAGTAATTTAGCGTATGTCAAGTTAGGTCCTTTTACCTCTGAATCTATACATATAACAAAAGGTACTAAACAAGGTTGTCTCATGTCACCGATTCTTTTTGCTCTGGCTATTGAAATATTGGCAGATTCAATTCGTAACAATATAAAAATCAAAGGAATAGATGTTTATGAACAATACAATTCTAAAGTAATGCTATTTGCTGATGACATATTACTAACACTTATACAAAAGAGACATTAGAAGAATTAGATATATTAACTGACAAATATCACATGACTTCAGGACTCCATTTCAATAAATCAAAATCAAAATTTGTATTTTTAAATAAAAAAAGAATTCCAGACTAAGGGGGATCACATCATAGGGAAACAAGAATCTACCTTAAAATAACTAGGAATTGAGTTATGCAAGGATAATAATGAATTAGTCTAAAAAAACTACAATAATATTATCAATAAAATTAAAATCTCTGTGGAAAACTGAACAAAATAATATTAACATTTGAAGATAGACTACAGTTAATAAAATGATTTTACTGCCCAATATCCTATATATAGCCTTGGCAATACAACTGTTACCAGAAAGGAATATACTTAAAGAAATAAATTCATGCCTAATAAAATTTTTATGGATTCCCAAAAGAAACAGGACAGCTTTAATACATCACATCAGACCATGGAAACAGGGAGGATTAAACTTTCCTGATACAGAAACATATATAAAAGCATCAGTATCTAAAACAATCTCAGATTGGATAAGTCCAAATTACTCTGCAAGTTGAAAAGAGTTACTAATTGTAATATCAATAAATGAATTTGATTTACAAAAATAAATTTCAAATAACAGATAAAAACAATTTGCCATGGCACATATTACATATTAATATGCAATATAACATAACTAAACCCACTAACACTCATATAATTAATTATTACATTGACTTATTTAGGAAAATTATTAATGCAAATACAGGTTTAAAAATCTGGTTTGATCTTTTAACACCATTTATAGTCACAAAAAACTTTCCACATAAAGTATATAGAGAAATTATTAATTCCTGGGAATAGAAATGATTTGTTTGTTGGCTCCAGTGTATCAAAGAACTAAAAGTTTTAGATATGCAAGTAATAAAAACAACATACTAAATTCCACAACAGGACTGGCTGTCATATTCACAAGATTTAAGTAGAATAATTAACAATTCTTCATTTAAAAAAAATACCTAAATTTACAAAATAGATATATGAAATCATATATAATGATGTTGACATGGGAAACATTATTTAAAAATCTTACAAAATAGTGATAAACTATAAAACAACACCCAAAACCTCATATTGGAAATATATAACAAAAGGACACTCAATACAGTTAACTGAAGATATTAAAACAAATATCTTATTATCGATAAAATATACATCCTTCACACAATACTGGAACATTTTTAATTGGAAATGCTTGCACAGAGCATTCTTAACCACAGATAGAATCAGTAAAATTAGTTCTTCCATAAAAGGAATATGTTGGAGATGTGAGCAAGTACACAATGCAGATTGGAACCACATTTTCTTTAATTGTGTTAAAATTTAAGCCATTTTGGAATGGCATTAATAACTTTCTACAAGCGTTATTTAATTTTATTTAACTAAAGCTCTTGTATTATTAAATGACAATGAAGGTCCTCATTTGAATAGGTCAAACGTGTATCTAGTATGGACTATACTTGCAATTTCAAGGAAGTGTATAACAAGAAGATGGAATACAAACACAATATCAACTTTGGAAGACTTCTACAGCCTACTGAAAACCACATTATTAGTGGAAATTAAAATTAAAGAACTAAAATTTTATCCAAAGTCATTTATTAACAACCATTGGGGAAAAGTCTTATCATTGATTGACACTATACAATAATTGATCAGACACTTTGATAATGGATTGTACATATTTATAAAGTAACTGTATACATTAAGATCTGTTAAAGTGTCAGGCTAGTGTAAATAGTATACATAGTTATTTAAGATGTTATGTATAAATACTATGGAATTCATTCAAATATATTTGAAAAATGAAAAAAAATGAGAAAAAAAGAAGTATCAGTCCTCTGTATTCTACCTTAATCAGACCAATTTCAGATTACAATACCCCTTTTAGTATGTATCTGTCTAAATATATTATTCATTTAGAAATATTCCAGGGGATCCTAAATCTCAACTACAAAGACAGGTTTGAAGTTCTATCCATATAGTCTGTCTCTTTTAGACTTCTGGTCAGCGATTTATGTTTAGCCTTCCACATTAAGGACCCAGCACTCCTTGATCTCCTACACCTGTACAAAACAAAACAAATGGCTCCATAAACCCTCAAACAAAAGACTTGAATAAAAAAGAAACACCGGTTAGATGTATTTATTATTTGGTACGTCCCTCAACTCTGGAATAATCTTCTTTTTCAAACAAATCAGACTGAATACCCCATTTCATTTAAGGTAAACCTTTCTGATTGGAAGGGTGCCAATAAATTCATCACAAGCCTGACATGCATTGCTCTCTTGGAGGCTGGAGGTGCCCTATGAGGATGGGTATTGGCAAGACGATTATGACCAAGAACTGACTCTAGTTTGTAAATTCTATGAATCTATGAGTCTGTGAATCAATTAAAAACTAAAAGACATCTCTAAACTATATTAACCATGTGTGGGGATATGTTGATGAGGCTGGACCTCTCATCCAAATCTTAATTTATCATCATTAGCAATGATCTTTTTCCAATTTCCTAAATGAGGTCAGGGTATTGAATCACTTGTTGCCATCTCTCTCAATTAAGTGTCACTCTCCTATCTTCTTCAAAAGTCATGCCTGTCACAGGTCTTCACTCATACAATCTATCCATCTCTTTGCTGGACACCCTCTTCTTGCCTTCTTCCTGCCTGTCTCAAATATTTTTCATCAAATTGTCTTTCAAATTCCTGCATGTGTGTGTGAACCACCATAATCTGTTCTACTTGACTTTCTCTGCAACTGGAGCTACTTCAGATTCTGCTCTGATGTCATGATTTATTTGTCTACCCGACAGTGTACATCCTACCACCCATCTCACACGCTTCATCTCCAATATGTCTTGCTTCCTTAACTGCTCTGCCTTCACTGATCCATTTTCTGTAACATAACAGTACAGCTGGTCATACCACTGCTTTGTACAACTTACTTTTCAGCTTCTTTGGCATTCTTCTGTCATACACTACCCCTGACACTCTGTGCTATTTGGCTGCGTTCCCTCTGACTCTAGTTTTGACCTCCATCCTCATTCATACTTCCCTTCTGCACAGCCACCCCTCCTAGATACTTGAAGCTCAAAAACATCTGAAAAGAAACAGCAGCTGTATGACCACATAACTTTAATTACAAATAAAAACTACAAACAACCACAGTTCAGTGCTTTCATCTTAAACAGGATGTGAGAACAGCATTTAAAACCTATTCATGAACGCACCCTAAAACAGCTAACCAGAAGGCAGAAACCACAAAAAATGAGAAAGTCTTAAAGAGTATTGGAAAACAGTGAAATATAATATAAACAACACTATTTACAACTTGGAAGCCCTTATTTTTAGTTCACTGGTAATGGAAATACTGTCATTAATCCCTGGCAGGTGTGTGGCATCTAATCTAAGTTGCCACAACATTTCACCATGCAATAATTTGTTCTTCCAGTCCCCTGTGAAGGCAGCTGCTTGCACTTGTTCCATAATAAAAGCCTTAACTCTTTTAAAGCTTACCAGGATAGGGAATGACTGGTAAGACAACTCTTGTTGTCAGCCTTCTGTATACCATAAACATGCTGATAAATCCTTTTGTTGAAGGCATTGTTGGTTTTGCCCACATAGAACACTTGACATTAAGTACAACTGCAATGTATATCACTCAAAATACCGTTCAGAGTAGCAATAAAACTTTCACACTTTTGAAAATATCATAATGATATCCATTAAGGGGACAGTATAGTTTTCTCAGTGTAGCAACACTGGAGACATCTCCCACATTTTAAAGTCACCAGAAACCTGGGCACAAAATTAAAACAATGTCTCTCCAACAAATTTCTGATATTGGGTTTCCTTTTGTATGTAAATGTAGGCTGGCTACTAGCCAACTATTGGGTCCCTTCATCACAAGAAAGGACACGCCAGTTATTGCAAATAATTTGCTGAATATTCTTGGCATCCAGGGAATATTGAAGAACCATGTTCTTTTGACCAGTGAATTTTTTCATGTCTTTCTGGTTAAACACAGTAGAGTTCACCAGGCCACCTTTTATGATAGCTACATACCTCTCTATTCTCCCTTCCCACACCTCAGCTTGAACACTATCCAAAAAGGAGATGGGATATCCTTGGTCTAAAAACATCCTCTTAAGGACCGAGAATTCCTCTAAACATATGGCATCAATGGAAGTCAATCTAGAAACTCTGATGAGTTGACTTTTCACAATACCTTACTTTGGTGTAAAGGATGGCAGGTTGTAAAGGACAGAAATGAATTACAATAAGTGGGCTTCCTATAAAACAAGGTCTCTAGGTAACTGTTACTTGTCTTCTATATATCAATAAAACCAAAAGCAGTCCAAACTGATGCAGAAAAAAAGCATGCGGAAGGAGAAACTCATACAAAACACTAATTTTAATGCAAGCATATAGCAGAAAAACAAGAATCTCTCTCACAACACCAGTACTGGTTCTTGTGTTAAGCACTTTTCTTTCTGACCAATCAGAAATTTCATCAAAATGCTTAACAGTTCCAGTTATCAGAATTTATATCAAAATCAGATCACACCTTCAATCAACAACAGTCCTATCATCACCAGCATAAATTACATAAATTACATAATACATGAACCTGAAACAAATTTAAAATGCAAGACTTACAAACATTAAAATAGATCTAAAAACCACATAAATAACTAACTGAAAAGCTGTAATAAAGCACATTCATCTTTCAAGTGCTCTCAATTTTAAAAAACATGTTATGGAAAGAGCCTCATTCAGACTGGGCCATTCGGTAGCATTGGTCCTAATCTGCTACAATGCTTCATGCTTCTCTAGGTTGAGGGTCCAGGGACCGCCCCTTAACCTATACTCCAACACATCAATCACAAAAAAACTTAAATGAATGGTCACTGAATTCCAAGACATGCTTGGCCAATGCATTTGTTTCTTTTTAATTTTTCATATCCCTTAAATGTTCGTATATTCTGTTTTTTTATTTCCTTTCCATCTTTCCGATATAAAATCCTTTGCCTTTATTACAGAGGGCACAATACACCACCCGCTCAGTGTTGCAGTCACATTTACTGTTTAATTTCACCTCTGTCCCATTAATCTTAAATGTTGTACCCTCAAGAATAAAGGGACAATAATGACATGCTCCACATTTCCTCATACCTCCATCCACTTTATATTTATGTCCAGCCTCCTCGGTCTCAAAAATGTTTTTTAAGCACCTACCCTTCCTATATACTAAAGTGGGTAACTTATCTAATTTATTATATACATCCTTATTACTAGTTAAAACAACCCAATTTTTAAATAAGATGTCCTTAATGAGGGTACTAGATGCATTAAATGTAGTGATAAAGGCTGTTCTAAAGTCCCCTTGTTCCATTCTATCTGATGGTAAAATTGTTGAAACAGTTCCCTCACACATGTCATTTGGGTTGTCTGTGCCTGCGAGTTCTGATTGATGAAGAATCAACCCTGCTTGTATGTTCCTGATTGTATTATTGTCTCTAGGACCCCTCTCCACAAGTAAGGGCTTAAAAAAACTGATTCTCTTTTGTTAATTACTTCCAACATAACATCTCTGATTAACCCAGTTAGGTACCCTATATTCATGATCATTGTTTTCAGAACATCACATTAATTTAGAAAGGACTCAAACCAGGATACCATGTGGGCAGCCCTCACAAACTGCCCTTTCACGACAGCTTTCTTTTGTTTGTAGGGGTGCCCACTATCAAAGTGTAAAAAACTGTCGGAGTAAGTAGGTTTTTTATAAATTTCTGCCAAAAAACACTTTAAACTAGAGTCCTTCATCACTTTCAAATCAAGATAGGCAATTTCATCACGACCTACAGAATGGGAAAATTTCAAAAAGCATGTTGATTCATTAAAATAATGTAAGAACTCATTAATCATACATTCAGGTCCATCCCAAAAAATAAAAATGTCATCCAAAAACTGTAAATAGCTCCAACAATAATTGTAGTACTGGGAACTGAACAAAAATCTCTGTTCCCATTCCAACATCACAATGTTAGAGTAAATACCACCACATGCCACACCCATAGCTATCCCTTTCATTTGCAAATAAAATTTGTTATTAAATAAGATAAAGTTGCTCTTCAAAATCATTTCTGATAGTTGTTCCAACATATGAATTACACCTTGATGTAAACCTTTCCTTAATAAGAAATCACAGAACCATTCTAGGCCTATATTATGTGGAATTGATGTATATAATTCCTTCATATCGATAGTAATGAATATACCATCTTCTAGATATTCAAGCCTATTCATTCTATCCAGAAAATCCCATGAATCCTTCACAATTGTTGACTCATCCTTTAACAAGTCTTTTAATTTTACATTAATAAATTTAGCTATGGGTTGCGTAATGGATCCCATAGAATCCACTATGGGTCTCATGGGTGGATTGTCAAGAGCTTTGTGGATTTTCAGGAGACCAACGACAGTTGGAAATTTGGGATGGACCGTACTTAAATAATTAAATTCATCAATAGAGATGCTATTTTCAATAAACAAGTCATTCAATTTGTATTTAATCCTTCTATGTGTACCTTTCACTTCATTCAAAGAAACCATTTTGTATCACTATTCAATACATCAAGCATTTTTTCATTGTACAGAATGATGTCCATAATTACAATCCCCCCACCTTTATCAGGTTTGATAATCCGTATAGTGTTATTCCCTCTCATTCTATCCATCCTCTCATTTTCAGACTCAGATAAATTATTAATAATATGATTATGTCTAACATTATGAATATCAGTCTCACATAACTACTTAAATAATCCTAACGCTGGATGGATGGGTGGATTGTAAGTACTGGATACTTATAGTGAGTCACTAATATATTCCACATTCTGAAATAAAATATTTAAATTCAATTTTCTAACAAAAAGTTTTAAATCAATAATTGTGTTTGCCATGTCAAAATTTTTCTCAGGAACAAAAGAAAGGCCTCTAGCCAAGAGATCACAATCCACAGTATCAATCAACAAGGTAGAAAAATTAAATACTTTAAAATCACCATTTGTATTAAAGTGAATGGTTAAAGCATTAGAAGTCTTGTTGTATAAGGGTGGGAGGGGTTTACCAATGACCCGGGTTGTTGCCTCTCTAATTCCCCCTCATGTTGCCTCTCGAGGGGTCGGGATGGTAATTGTTCTTGCCCCGACCCTGATATCCCTGATAACCCCTCTGGTTGAATTCTTCCCTGTCGTTCTTCTCTTTGAGATGTTCTGATCATCTCAGAACAGGGAAACTCTTCCCAGTCATCTAAAAAAAACCTCCTGGTCTCCCTCTACAGGCCTCCCCTCATTAATATGTCTCTCAACCCAAACCTGAGACTTAGATGGTTCAGGGTAGGCTATGTGTGTACCATATTCCAGCCTGTCATGATCAATTTTTTTAGATTTGCGTGTTTTAATAGTGTTGACTTGATTTTCAATACTAATAAACATGCGGTTATATTCAAAGATATTCTGTACATGCATATCATTATTTACAATGATTTTATCTAGTTCAGTGGCCTCTTCAATAAGCAAGTCAATAGTTCTTTCATTGTGCTTCACCACAAGCTCTAAATACTCAAAGCTGTGGCGGTCGAACATATTCAACAATTCCTTATGAAATAGACTATTTGCCACCAAGCCTGTAGGGAACCACCATATATGCAGTCCCTTTAGAACTATCTTAAGTCTTAGGCATTCTCTAAAACAGAGCTTGTCCAATTGAAGTTTTTTTTGTTTTCAATAGAATATTATCCAACTTGTGTAAATTATCAAAGTAATCAGAAGTATTGTTGTTATTTATTGGTGATGTAGGAACATGAAAGTCCGGACAAACATGTAACCAATCATTCATAGGTTCATAGGTGGGTACTAGGCTATCTGCCCGAGGGCATTTATAAGCCTAGCCAGAGTGTGTCAGCTTTTGCCGCCCTATTGATTAATTAACTGAGCCTCTGTCAAGAAGAGCCCATGAAGTGATCCCAGGGGTGTATTTTCTGTTACCCATCCACTTGTCAAGGTTTCTCTTGAAGAGTGTTAGTGAGGGGCTCTGCCTAATGTAGTTAGGAATTTTGTTCCAAAGCATGGGGAGTCTCTGTGACAGGAATCTGTCCCTCCAGCATGTTCTATTTATTGTTTTGGTGAGGTTTAGCTCACTAGAGCGAGTGGCTCACAGTGACTTGGATTTCTTTAGGTGGAGCATATCCATCAATTCTGAGTTGGACATGGCTTTGTAAGTCAGGCAGAGATCACCTCTGTGTAAGCGATATGTCACTGAGTACAGTCAAAGTTTTTCCACTCAGGCTGCGTAAGACATATGTTTAAGGCCAGTAATCCTCTTGGTGAAGTACTTTTGTAGTCTTTCCAGCTGATGGAAGTGTCTTGTGAGGTACATTCTAAATGGGGCATTGTACTCTAAGATGGGTCTGATGAGTGACGAGTAGAGGGGCACTATAACCTCTTTATTTCTAGAAGCAAACCCTTTAGTAATTAGTTGGGCTACATAGAAGGATTTCCTAACTACTTTGGCAATATGATTGTCAAAGGAGAGATTACTATCTACCTGGGTACCCAGATCTCTTATTACCTCTTCTGTATTAAGGGGGCTGCCACCTATGTGGCAATTCATGGGTGTTTTGTTTTTCCCAAATGGGATGACTATGCATTTTTTGGCATTTAGCTTGAGACCATGACTTTGACACCAGGTATCCGCCTCAGTAAGGCCCTTTTGGAGAATGTCCATGTCAGCTGGAGAGTCAATTATGGCCCCCAGTTTGCAGTCATCGGCGAACTTGGTTAGCCATAGTCCTCCTGTGTTTGCCTGTACTTCTGAGAAGTATATGCCGAACAGTAGGGGTCCCAGGACCGAGCCTTGTGGGACACCACTTGTGACTGGTTTAGAGTAGGACCTGGAACCCACTATTCTTACCGCATGAGTTCTGTCTATAAGCCATTTGGCAACCCATCTCGTGACGTAGGGGTTTATGTTCAGGCTGGTGAGTTTTTCTATAATTCCCGAGTGGGGAATGGTGTCAAAAGCCTTGGCAAGGTCAAGGTAGGCTGTGTGAACCACATTCCCCTCATTTATGGCCTTGGTGACTGTCTCGAAGAAGTCAACCAGGTTTAGTAGGCATGATCTGCCCTTAACAAAGCCAAACTGGGTCGGGTCAAGTGTTTGGAGGTTCCCAATGTCTTTGTTAATGAGTTCCATGATGATGCACTCCATAGCCTTGCAGACCAGGCTAGTCAGGCTTATGAAGTGATAGTTACCAGGGTCAGTTGTGGCCCCTCCTTTGTGGAGTGGAATAACCGTTGCTGTGCACCATTCTATGGGCACGTAGCCTGTGGAGAGGCTGAAGTTGAACAGTGTGTTTAGGTGGTGGGTTAGTTCATTCTGTAGTTCGTGCAAGACACAGCCTGGGACACCATCTGACCCCATTGACGCTGTGCTTTTGGCTTTTGAAAGGGCTGTTGTTACCTGTGTATCTGTGATTTCCAGGACACTACACTTTTCCAGTATTGTTGTGGGCCCTTCTGGGGGTGAGAGGGGGGTGAAGTTTGCACTGAATCTATCTGCCAGGATGTTGGCAATATCAGTAGGTTCAGTATATTTTGTCCTATTTTGCACTGGCTCAGAGCATATCTGCGAGTTGCCACTTAGATTCTTGACATAGCTAAAGAAGGCTTTGTGGTTATCTTTCAAATCCTTGGCTATTTTTCTTTCGAAGTTAGCCTTGGATGATTTCATGAGGGACCTTAGTTTCTTACTGATACTGATCAGGGATGTCTTTCCTTCTTGGGATTTGCTTTTTTTCTGAACTAGTTTCCTCCTTCTATTGTATAGCCTGTTTATGGCAGGGTTCTACCAGACTGGTTTCCTTCTCTTAGGGGAGTGAGTCTTGGTTTTGCTAGGGATGGCATGATCCATGCATCCTTGTAGGTGCTCATAGAGTGCATTTGTAAAGGTTCCTGATTCTTGGATACTGTTATCCTTTAGCGTGGGGGCTATGAAACTTACCACCTCTGTCTTAAGTAAGGTGAAGTTTGCTATAGAAAAGTTTTTCACTGTGGTTTCCTTGGTTGGGGTGGTGGTGTGGTGTGGGCATCCAGAGTGATTAGTTTATGGTCTGATCTAACCAGTGACAGGTTGACCTCTGGTGTGGAACACCTGTCGCCCATGTTGGTGATGACCAGGTCCAATATGTTTTCACCTCTGGTAGGGGAGTTTACCAGCTGATCCAGGGCATTTGAGTTGAATAAATTCCAGGAAGAGCTGGACCTGGGAGTTTGTACTTGAGTAGTTTTCCCAGTTAATGGTAGGGTAATTGAAATCACCCAATGTCAGGATGTTCAGTAGGACCTTCAAGTTTTCCAGTGTCTCCAGAAAGGCAGAATGGTGGTCCTGGGTCATGGTGGGTGATCTGTAGCAGGCCACAATTTGCACTGCAGATTTGCCCGATGTTATTTGCACATGGATGATCTCAGAGGTATCATGCTGCACCACTAACCTGGAGGTGTAGGTATCCTTGATGTATATGGATACACCCTCTCCTTTTGTGTTTCGGTCCATGTTCTGAGGCCGAAATGTGTGGTATGAGTTTTTGATGGGAAGTGCTGGGGTGCTCTGTGTAGCCTTGAATCAGGTTTCAGTTACTGCACAGATGTCGATGTTCTACATACTGTGGAGTGTTTCAAGCTCATGCATTTTGAGATTTAAACTCCTGGCGTTGAGCAGCATAACCCTCATTTTTTTATTTGTGCTGTTTATGGAGGCAGGTTTGACTTTTGAGCCTTGCCTAAAAAAGGCACTATGGGGTCAGCAAGAGCCTTGGCCAGTATTCGAAAGACTAGGGGTGACAGGTGCAAGCCATCTCTTGCGAATCAACGAGGCTTCTCAAGCATGTCATCCCAGGCTGACAGACACTGGATCCCCTTTGAATGACACCAGAAGCTTAGCCAATTGTTGAAATTGATAATTTTTTTCTTTATACTGCAGTATCATTCTTGGTAAGGGCAGGATGCTACTCAGGGTCAGGGTCATACCTGCCTGGGCTACATGATCTGAGAGCTCTTCCATGTCTCTTTTCATGTAGTCCAGGGAGGTACATCTCAGGTCATTCACACCAACATGAACAATGACAGAGTCATATTTGTACTTGTTTTGGGGTGACCTGAGTGCTTGTGTTATGTGGCGGATTATGGATCCTGACAGGCAGCCAACAGTAACCTTCTCCTTGTCCAGCCTAGTGAGTGAGACGTCAGTGTGCCTGACTATAGAGTCTCCTATTACTAGTGTGTTAGGTATGTAATTTCACCTTAAGGGCTGTGATTGCGCAGCACACTGATTTTGTGTTTTATGTGTTGTCTGGTTTGTGATGGGAGGTGCAGGTTTTTTGGTGTCTGCTTTGGAGGTCTCTGATGCTTTTGCAGGTTTTTATTTAGAGATTCTGAGTATGATTTTGTGTATTTATGTGTTATTTTTGCCAGTGCTGGTTTAGTATGTCTATGTGAGGCTGGAGGTGTGGTGCAAGTGTTAACCTTCTCCTCATGACTGCCTGTTCCAATCTTGGGTGGAAAGAGCTTAGACTCCAATTTAGCTATATAATTGCATCTCTCGCATATGTTAATGTTTTGTGGTAGGAGGAGAGGGTTGCCTGTGTACATGAGGCAGTTGTAACATTGCCTCAGGATACCCAGGTTCACCAGCTGGACTGGAGAGTAAACTTGAAATTGCCCTTTGGTCATGCCTGAATAGTAGGGTGAGCTGCTTAGTCACTTGGTTGGTGAGGGGTGAATAATGCCTTGTTGAGTGATCAAGTGTTGGGGTATATTAGTGCTTGATATTAGGTCTGAGCAAGTGCTGGACTGTAGGATGCTTTTTAAGTGCTAAGGTTGAGAGTTAGACTACTTTCAAGGGAAAAACTGAAGAGTAGCCTTAGTAGAGCCAGGAATAATTTAGCCCTAGCTAACTGGCGCTGCCCAGACATGCAAAACCGTGCAAAACCATGCAAACATGGTTTTTACAGCAGGGAAATGAAAGAGATAGAAATTAGCCCAAAATGGTCTATAAACTACTAACTTCTGGGCTGGAACCACTCCTCCAGGGACAAATGGCTGCGTAAAGCTCCCTCTCTCACAGGTGAACAGAGAAACCTCCTTCTATCCAAGTAAGGCATGGGCAACTCAGAAACTTGTAACACAGCCCTGAATTCAGAACTAGCCTGAAAACTGGACTATACTAGCTTAGAAAGTTGGGAAACAAGGAAAATTGTTTTGAAAAGATAAGGCAAAAACAGTAAAAAAAATACACTTAAAACAGATTTCAACGACTACAAACTGTAAAAAAATACACTTAAAACAGCTTTAGATTACTACAAGCAATCAGAAAATGCTTTTAAACAAATTACCCAATTAACCAGTAAAAAAAAATCTCAAAACTGAGCCCTGTTCCTGTAGTCTTCAATCAGACAAGTTCTAACTGCACATTCCTGCCACTGGGGTGCTGGGGAACCTTCTCCAAAAAAGAAGGCCTGAATTAGTGTTCAAGTTATATAAACAAAGCTAGATTCAGCTGGCCAGAATCTAGTTTGAGACAGTAAACAAGGCACACCAATTTCAGTAAGAAACAGTTCAAATATGCAGGCACTATAAGCCTGTAACCAGAAATTCCCAGCTCAGAAGGGCAGAGTCCACCCTCTCTTCCCACAAGAGTGGAGACCACAAACCTTCTTAATGTAAAATGACTGGCCTGAAGCCCAAGTACTTAAACCAGAATTAATACACTTTTAGAATAACAGACACTGTGCTTTCAATCAGCAGCTCCCAACATAGAAGGATGCAAGCTACCTGTCCTGCCGCAACAGTGCAGACCACAAACATTCTTAATGTAAAACAACTGGTCTGAAGCCCAAGTGCTTAAACCAAAAGGCTTAGAATGACAGCTACACTTTAATCAAGTTACTACCAAGCAGTAATAAATACAATTGAATACTTTTAAGAAGGCCTGGATTAGAGCTCAAGTTACACAAACAAAGCTAGATTCAGCAGGCCTGGATCTAGTCTATGCTACATCAAACAAAGCGTACCAATTTCAGTAAGAAAAAGTTAAAATATGCAGGCACTATAAGCCTTTAACCAGAAATTCCCAGCTCAGAAGGGTAGAGTCCAGCCACTGTTCCCACAAGAGTGCACACCACAAACCTTAATGTAAAATAACTGGTCTGAAGCCCAAGTGCTTAAACTAAAAGGCTTAGAATGATAGTTTCACCAAGCAGTAATAAATACAATTGAGTACTTTTAAGATGATGCAAAAGCAAAATAAAGTACTAAAGTAGGAAGAAACACAACTACAGTAAAAGCAGATGAATAAAGTGCAAATGTTTTTTTTGAGTGAGCAAATGAGATGGGCCCAGGAGGAGTATCCAAATGCAAACTTACAAGAGGGGTGGGCAGTTTCAAAGCCACCAAGATTAACACCAAAATTAAAGCAAGGAGGGTGGGTGGGGAAATAACTGAAAAAACAGATCCACAACTTCCAGCTAGATAGTATTCAATGCGACATAAATAAATCAATTTAAATGCTGTACTATTTGCAAAAAGTGCAGATAAAGATTTAATTAAATTAACTTATACATCCAGTTGATTGCGGGTAGGACTTAGCCGGCCAAAGCTCAATGTTTAAGACAAAAATAATCCAAAATGTACCACTTATATAAGGCAGAAACCGAATATCAATGAAGTGAAACTACCCCCACTTATCACTGGCTATGCAGGAATTCTAACAAGCACTAAATTCTAACAAGCATTAACTGAAAAAACAGAGCCACAACTTCAAGCTAGATAGTATTCAATGCAACACAAATAAGTCAATTTAAATGATGTACTATTTGCAAAAAGTGCAGATAAAGATTTATTTAAATTAACTTATACATCCAGTTGATTGCAGGTAGGTCTTAGCCGGCCAAAGCTCAACATTTAAGCAAAAAATAATCCAAAATGTACCACTTATATAAGGCAGAAACCAAATATCAATGAAGTGAAACTACCCCCACTTATCACTGGCTATGCAGGAATTCTAACAAGCACTAAATTCTAACAAGCATTAACTAAAAAAACAGAGCCACAACTTCCAGCTAGATAGTATTCAACACAACACAAATAAATCAAATTAAATGCTGTATTATTTGAAAAAAGTGCAGATAAAGATTTACTTAAATTCACTTATACATCCAGTTGATTGCAGGTAGGTCTTAGCCGGCCAAAGCTCAAAGTTTAAGCCGAAAATAATCCAAAATGTACCACTTATATAAGTCAGAAACCGAATATCAATGAAGTGAAACTACCCCCACTGATCAATGGCTATGCAGGAATTCTAACAAGCACTACATTCTAACAAGCATTAAATGAAAAAAAACAGAGCCACAACTTCCAGCTGGATAGTATTTAATGCAACACAAATAAATCAATTTAAATGCTGTATGATTTGAAAAAAGTGAAGATAAAGATTTACTTGAATTCACTTATACGTCCAGTTGATTGCAGGTAGGTCTTAGCCGGCCAAAGCTCAGAGTTTAAGCAGAAAATAATCCAAAATGTACCACTTATATAAGGCAGAAACTGAATATTGATGAATAAAAACTACCCCCACTTATCACTGGCTAAGCAGGAATTCTATCAAGCACTAAATTCTAACAAGCATTAACTGAAAAAACGAACCACAACTTCCAGCTAGATAGTATTCAATGCAACACAAACAAATCAATTTAAATGCTGTATTATTTGAAAAAAGTGCAGATAAAGATTTATTTAAATTCAGTTATATGCCCAGTTGATTGCAGGCAGATATTAGCCTGCCAAAGCTCAGAGTTTAAGCAGATAATAATCCAAAATGTACCCCTTATTTGTTTGTTTGTGTCTTTTGGCTTTTCCCGGTTAGGGGTCGCCACAGCGGAACTCCGGTCCACTAATAATTGGCAGTAGATTTTTATGTACTGGCTTGCCGGGCCTAACGCACAACCTGCAATGAAGGAACGCCCATTAACGCATGTCGTTACACAGAAGACGCTCTAACTGAGAATCGAACGGTCTAACTGTAAGGCGACAACGCTACCGCAGCACCTATATAAGGCAGAAACCGAATATTAATGACGTGAAACTAAAAGCACTTATCACTGGCTATGCAGGAATTCTAACAAGCACTAAATTCTAACAAGCATTAACTGTAAAAACAGAGCCACAACTTCCAGCTAGACATTATTCAATGTAACACAAATAAATCAATTTAAATGCTGTATTATTTGAAAAAAGTGCAGATAAAGATTTACTTAAATTCACTTATACATCCAGTTGATTGTAGTTAGGTCTTAGCTGGCCAAAGCTCAAAGTTTAAGCAGAAAATAATCCAAAATGTACCACTTATATAAGGCAGAAACCGAATATCAATGAAGTGAAACTACCCCCACTTATCACTTGCTATGAAGGAATTCTAACAAGCATTAACTGAAAAGACAGAGCCACATCTTCCAGCTGGAGAGTATTCAATGCAACACAAATAAATCAATTTAAATGCTGTATTATTTGAAAAAAGTGCAGATAAAGATTTACTTGAATTCACTTATACATCCAGTTGATTGCAGGTAGGTATTAGCCAGCCAAAGCTCAGAGTTTAAGCAGAAAATAATCCAAAATGTACCACTTATATAAGGCAGAAACCGAATATCAATGAATTGAAACTACCCCCACTTATCACTGGCTATGCAGGAATTCTAACAAGCATTAAATTCTAAAAAGCATTAACTGAAAAAACAAAGCCACAACTTCCAGCTAGATAGTATTCAATGTAACACAAATAAATCAATTTAAATGCTGCATTATTTGAAAAAAGTGCAGATAAACATTTACTTAAATTCACTTGTACATCCAGTTGATTGCAGGTAGGTCTTAGCCGGCCAAAGCTCAGAGTTTAAGCAGAAAATAATAAAAAATGTACCACTTATATAAGGCAGAAACTGAATATCAATGAAGTAAAACTACTCCCACTTATCACAGGGTATGCAGGAGTTCTAACAAGCACTAAATTCTAACAAGCATTAACTGAAAAAACAGAGCTACAACTTCCAGCTAGATAGTATTCAATGCAATACAAATAAATCAATTTAAATGCTGCATTATTTCAAAAAAGTTCAGATAAAGATTTACTTAAATTCACTTATATGTCCAATTGATTGGAGATAGGTCTTAACTGGCCAAAGCTCAGAGTTTAAGCCGAAAATAATCCAAAATGTGCCACTTACATAAGGCAGAAACCGAATATCAGTGAAGTGAAACTACCCCCACTTATCACTGGCTTTGCAGGAATTCTAACAAGCACTAAATTCTAACAAGTATTAACTGAAAAATCAGAGCCACAACTTCCAGCTAGATAGTATTCAGTACAACACAAATAAATCAATTTAAATGCTGTATTATTTGAAAAAAGTGCAGATAAAGATTTACTTAAATTCACTTATACGTCCACTTGATTGCAGGTAGGTCTTAGCCGGACAAAGCCCATAGTTTAATCAGAAAATAATCCAAAATGTACCACTTATATAAGGCAGAAACTGAATATCTATGAAGTGAAACTACCCATACTTATCACAGTCTATGCAGGAATTCTATCAAGCACTAAATTCTAACAAGTATTAACTGAAAAAACAGAGCCACAACTTCCAGCTAGATAGTATTCAACGCAACACAAATACATCAATTTAAATGCTGTATTATTTGAAAAAAGTGCAGGTAAAGATTTATTTAAGTTCACTTATATGCCCAGATGATCGCAGGTAGGTCTTAGCCGGCCAAAGCTCAGAGTTTAAGCAGATAATAATCCAAAATGTGCCACTTATATAAGGCAGAAACCACATGTCAATGAAGTGAAACTACTAGCACTTATCACTGGCTTTGCAGAAATTCTAACAAGCACTAAATTCTATCAAGTATTAACTAAAAAATCAGAGCCACAACTTCCAGCTAGATAGTATTAAATACAACACAAATAAATCAATTTAAATGCTGTATCATTTGAAACAAAATGCAGATAAAGATTTACTTAAATTCACTTATATGTCCAGTTGATTGCAGGTAGGTCTTAGCCAGCCAAAGCTCAAAGTTAAGCAGAAAATAATCCATAATGTACCACTTACATAAGGCAGAAACCGAATATCAATAAAGTAAAACTATCCCCACTTATCACTGGCTATGCAGGAATTCTAACAAGCACTAAATTCTAACAAGCATTAACTGAAAAAACAGAGCCACAACTTCCAGCTAGATAGTATTCAATGCAACACAAATAAATCAATTTAAATGCTGCATTCTTTGAAAAAAGTGCAGATAAAGATTTACTTAAATTCACTTATACATCCACTTGATTGCAGGTAGGTCTTAGCCGGCCAAAGCTCAGAGTTTAAGCAGAAAATAATCCAAAATGTACCACTTATATAAGGCAGAAACTGAATATCAATGAAGTGAAACTACCCATACTTATCACAGGCTATGCAGGAATTCTATCAAGCACTAAATTCTAACAAGCATTAACTGAAAAAAAACGAGCCACAACTTCCAGCTAGATAGTATTCAATGCAACACAAACAAATCAATTTAAATGCTGTATTATTTGAAAAAAGTGCAGATAAAGATTTATTTAAATTCAGTTATACGCCCAGTTGATTGCAGGCAGATATTAGCCCGCCAAAGCTCAGAGTTTAAGCAGATAATAATCCAAAATGTACCACTTATTTGTTTGTGTCTTTTGGCTTTTTGGCTTTTCCGGTTAGAAATCGCCACAGCGGAACTCCGGTCCACTAATAATTGGCAGTAGATTTTTATGTACTGGCTTGCCGGGCCTAACGCACAACCTGCAATGAAGGAACGCCCATTAACGCATGTCGTTACACAGAAGACGCTCTAACTGAGAATCGAACAGTCTAACTGTAAGGCGACAACGCTACCGCAGCACCTATATAAGGCAGAAACCGAATATTAATGACGTGAAACTAAAAGCACTTATCACTGGCTATGCAGGAATTCTAACAAGCACTAAATTCTAACAAGCATTAACTGTAAAAAGAGAGCCACAACTTCCAGCTAGACATTATTCAATGTAACACAAATAAATCAATTTAAATGCTGTATTATTTGAAAAAAGTGCAGATAAAGATTTACTTAAATTCACTTATACATCCAGTTGATTGTAGTTAGGTCTTAGCTGGCCAAAGCTCAAAGTTTAAGCAGAAAATAATCCAAAATGTACCACTTATATAAGGCAGAAACCGAATATCAATGAAGTGAAACTACCCCCACTTATCACTTGCTATGAAGGAATTCTAACAAGCATTAACTGAAAAGACAGAGCCACATCTTCCAGCTGGAGAGTATTCAATGCAACACAAATAAATCAATTTAAATGCTGTATTATTTGAAAAAAGTGCAGATAAAGATTTACTTGAATTCACTTATACATCCAGTTGATTGCAGGTAGGTATTAGCCAGCCAAAGCTCAGAGTTTAAGCAGAAAATAATCCAAAATGTACCACTTATATAAGGCAGAAACCACATATCAATGAAGTGAAACTACTAGCACTTATCACTGGCTTTGCAGAAATTCTAACAAGCACTAAATTCTATCAAGTATTAACTGAAAATCAGAGCCACAACTTCCAGCTAGATAGTATTAAATACAACACAAATAAATCAATTTAAATGCTGTATCATTTGAAACAAAATGCAGATAAAGATTTACTTAAATTCACTTATATGTCCAGTTGATTGCAGGTAGGTCTTAGCCAGCCAAAGCTCAAAGTTAAGCAGAAAATAATCCATAATGTACCACTTACATAAGGCAGAAACCGAATATCAATAAAGTAAAACTATCCCCACTTATCACTGGCTATGCAGGAATTCTAACAAGCACTAAATTCTAACAAGCATTAACTGAAAAACAGAGCCACAACTTCCAGCTAGATAGTATTCAATGCAACACAAATAAATCAATTTAAATGCTGCATTCTTTGAAAAAAGTGCAGATAAAGATTTACTTAAATTCACTTATACATCCACTTGATTGCAGGTAGGTCTTAGCCGGCCAAAGCTCAGAGTTTAAGCAGAAAATAATCCAAAATGTACCACTTATATAAGGCAGAAACTGAATATCAATGAAGTGAAACTACCCATACTTATCACAGGCTATGCAGGAATTCTAACAAGCACTAAATTCTAACAAGCATTAACTGAAAAAACAGAGCCACAACTTCCAGCTAGATAGTATTCAATGCAACACAAATAAATCAATTTAAATGCTGTATTATTTGAAAAAGTGCAGATAAAGATTTACTTAAATTCACTTATATGTCCAATTGATTGCAGGTAGGTCTTAGCTGGCCAAAGCTCAGAGTTTAAGCAGAAAATAATCCAAAATGTACCACTTATATAAGGCAGAAACCGAATATCAGTGAAGTGAAACTACCCATACTTATCACTGGCTATGCAGGAATTCTAACAAGCACTAAATTCTAACAAGTATTACCTGAAAAAGTTAGATAGCATTCAATGCAACACAAATAAATCAATTTAAATGATGTATTATTTAAAAAAAGTGCAGATAAAGATTTACTTAAATTCACTTATACATCCAGATGATTGCAGGTAGATCTTAGCCAGCCAATGCTCAGAGTTTAAGCAGAAAATAATCCAAAATGTATCACGTATTTAAGGCAGAAACTGAATATCAATGAAGTGAAACTACCGCCACTTATCACTGGCTATGCATTAATTCTAACTAGCACTAAACTCTAACAAGTATTAACTAAAAATCAGAGCCACAACTTCCAGCTAGATAGTATTAAATACAACACAAATAAATCAATTTAAATGCTGTATCATTTGAAACAAAATGCAGATAAAGATTTACTTAAATTCACTTATATGTCCAGTTGATTGCAGGTAGGTCTTAGCCAGCCAAAGCTCAAAGTTAAGCAGAAAATAATCCATAATGTACCACTTACATAAGGCAGAAACCGAATATCAATAAAGTAAAACTATCCCCACTTATCACTGGCTATGCAGGAATTCTAACAAGCACTAAATTCTAACAAGCATTAACTGAAAAACAGAGCCACAACTTCCAGCTAGATAGTATTCAATGCAACACAAATAAATCAATTTAAATGCTGCATTCTTTGAAAAAAGTGCAGATAAAGATTTACTTAAATTCACTTATACATCCACTTGATTGCAGGTAGGTCTTAGCCGGCCAAAGCTCAGAGTTTAAGCAGAAAATAATCCAAAATGTACCACTTATATAAGGCAGAAACTGAATATCAATGAAGTGAAACTACCCATACTTATCACAGGCTATGCAGGAATTCTATCAAGCACTAAATTCTAACAAGCATTAACTGAAAAAAAACGAGCCACAACTTCCAGCTAGATAGTATTCAATGCAACACAAACAAATCAATTTAAATGCTGTATTATTTGAAAAAAGTGCAGATAAAGATTTATTTAAATTCAGTTATACGCCCAGTTGATTGCAGGCAGATATTAGCCCGCCAAAGCTCAGAGTTTAAGCAGATAATAATCCAAAATGTACCACTTATTTGTTTGTTTGTGTCTTTTGGCTTTTCCCGGTTAGGGGTCGCCACAGCGGAACTCCGGTCCACTAATAATTGGCAGTAGATTTTTATGTACTGGCTTGCCGGGCCTAACGCACAACCTGCAATGAAGGAACGCCCATTAACGCATGTCGTTACACAGAAGACGCTCTAACTGAGAATCGAACAGTCTAACTGTAAGGCGACAACGCTACCGCAGCACCTATATAAGGCAGAAACCGAATATTAATGACGTGAAACTAAAAGCACTTATCACTGGCTATGCAGGAATTCTAACAAGCACTAAATTCTAACAAGCATTAACTGTAAAAAGAGAGCCACAACTTCCAGCTAGACATTATTCAATGTAACACAAATAAATCAATTTAAATGCTGTATTATTTGAAAAAAGTGCAGATAAAGATTTACTTAAATTCACTTATACATCCAGTTGATTGTAGTTAGGTCTTAGCTGGCCAAAGCTCAAAGTTTAAGCAGAAAATAATCCAAAATGTACCACTTATATAAGGCAGAAACCGAATATCAATGAAGTGAAACTACCCCCACTTATCACTTGCTATGAAGGAATTCTAACAAGCATTAACTGAAAAGACAGAGCCACATCTTCCAGCTGGAGAGTATTCAATGCAACACAAATAAATCAATTTAAATGCTGTATTATTTGAAAAAAGTGCAGATAAAGATTTACTTGAATTCACTTATACATCCAGTTGATTGCAGGTAGGTATTAGCCAGCCAAAGCTCAGAGTTTAAGCAGAAAATAATCCAAAATGTACCACTTATATAAGGCAGAAACCACATATCAATGAAGTGAAACTACTAGCACTTATCACTGGCTTTGCAGAAATTCTAACAAGCACTAAATTCTATCAAGTATTAACTGAAAAATCAGAGCCACAACTTCCAGCTAGATAGTATTAAATACAACACAAATAAATCAATTTAAATGCTGTATCATTTGAAACAAAATGCAGATAAAGATTTACTTAAATTCACTTATATGTCCAGTTGATTGCAGGTAGGTCTTAGCCAGCCAAAGCTCAAAGTTAAGCAGAAAATAATCCATAATGTACCACTTACATAAGGCAGAAACCGAATATCAATAAAGTAAAACTATCCCCACTTATCACTGGCTATGCAGGAATTCTAACAAGCACTAAATTCTAACAAGCATTAACTGAAAAACAGAGCCACAACTTCCAGCTAGATAGTATTCAATGCAACACAAATAAATCAATTTAAATGCTGCATTCTTTGAAAAAAGTGCAGATAAAGATTTACTTAAATTCACTTATACATCCACTTGATTGCAGGTAGGTCTTAGCCGGCCAAAGCTCAGAGTTTAAGCAGAAAATAATCCAAAATGTACCACTTATATAAGGCAGAAACTGAATATCAATGAAGTGAAACTACCCATACTTATCACAGGCTATGCAGGAATTCTATCAAGCACTAAATTCTAACAAGCATTAACTGAAAAAAACTGAGCCACAACTTCCAGCTAGATAGTATTCAATGCAACACAAACAAATCAATTTAAATGCTGTATTATTTGAAAAAAGTGCAGATAAAGATTTATTTAAATTCAGTTATACGCCCAGTTGATTGCAGGCAGATATTAGCCCGCCAAAGCTTAGAGTTTAAGCAGATAATAATCCAAAATGTACCACTTATTTGTTTGTTTGTGTCTTTTGGCTTTTCCTGGTTAGGGGTCGCCACAGCGGAACTCCGGTCCACTAATAATTGGCAGTAGATTTTTATGTACTGGCTTGCCGGGCCTAACGCACAACCTGCAATGAAGGAACGCCCATTAACGCATGTCGTTACACAGAAGACGCTCTAACTGAGAATCGAACGGTCTAACTGTAAGGCGACAACGCTACCGCAGCACCTATATAAGGCAGAAACCGAATATTAATGACGTGAAACTAAAAGCACTTATCACTGGCTATGCAGGAATTCTAACAAGCACTAAATTCTAACAAGCATTAACTGTAAAAACAGAGCCACAACTTCCAGCTAGACATTATTCAATGTAACACAAATAAATCAATTTAAATGCTGTATTATTTGAAAAAAGTGCAGATAAAGATTTACTTAAATTCACTTATACATCCAGTTGATTGCAGGTTGGTCTTAGCTGGCCAAAGCTCAGAGTTTAAGCAGAAAATAATCCAAAATGTACCACTTATATAAGGCAGAAACCGAATATCAATGAATTGAAACTACCCCCACTTATCACTGGCTATGCAGGAATTCTAACAAGCATTAAATTCTAACAAGCATTAACTGAAAAAACAAAGCCACAACTTCCAGCTAGATAGTATTCAATGTAACACAAATAAATCAATTTAAATGCTGCATTATTTGAAAAAAGTGCAGATAAACATTTACTTAAATTCACTTGTACATCCAGTTGATTGCAGGTAGGTCTTAGCCAGCCAAAGCTCAGAGTTTAAGCAGAAAATAATCCAAAATGTACCACTTATATAAGGCAGAAACTGAATATCAATGAAGTAAAACTACTCCCACTTATCACAGGGTATGCAGGAGTTCTAACAAGCACTAAATTCTACCAAACATTAACTGAAGAAACAGAGCCACAATTTCCAGTTAGATAGTATTCAATGCAATACAAATAAATCAATTTAAATGCTGTATAATTTCAAAAAAGTTCAGATAAAGATTTACTTAAATTCACTTATATGTCCAATTGATTGGAGATAGGTCTTAGCTGGCCAAAGCTCAGAGTTTAAGCCGAAAATAATCCAAAATGTACCACTTATATAAGGCAGAAACCGAATATCAGTGAAGTGAAACTGCCCCCACTTATCACTGGCAATGCAGGAATTCAAACAAGCACTAAATTCTAACAAGTGTTAACTGAAAAATCAGAGCCACAACTTCCAGCTAGATAGTATTCAGTACAACACAAATAAATCAATTTAAATGCTGTATTATTTGAAAAAAGTGCAGATAAAGATTTACTTAAATTCACTTATACGTCCACTTGATTGCAGGTAGGTCTTAGCCGGACAAAGCTCATAGTTTAATCAGAAAATAATCCAAAATGTACCACTTATATAAGGCAGAAACTGAATATCTATGAAGTGAAACTACCCATACTTATCACAGTCTATGCAGGAATTCTATCAAGCACTAAATTCTAACAAGTATTAACTGAAAAAACAGAGCCACAACTTCCAGCTAGATAGTATTCAACGCAACACAAATACATCAATTTAAATGCTGTATTATTTGAAAAAAGTGCAGGTAAAGATTTATTTAAGTTCACTTATATGCCCAGATGATCGCAGGTAGGTCTTAGCCGGCCAAAGCTCAGAGTTTAAGCAGATAATAATCCAAAATGTACCACTTATATAAGGCAGAAACCACATATCAATGAAGTGAAACTACTAGCACTTATCACTGGCTTTGCAGAAATTCTAACAAGCACTAAATTCTATCAAGTATTAACTGAAAAATCAGAGCCACAACTTCCAGCTAGATAGTATTAAATACAACACAAATAAATCAATTTAAATGCTGTATCATTTGAAACAAAATGCAGATAAAGATTTACTTAAATTCACTTATATGTCCAGTTGATTGCAGGTAGGTCTTAGCCAGCCAAAGCTCAAAGTTAAGCAGAAAATAATCCATAATGTACCACTTACATAAGGCAGAAACCGAATATCAATAAAGTAAAACTATCCCCACTTATCACTGGCTATGCAGGAATTCTAACAAGCACTAAATTCTAACAAGCATTAACTGAAAAAACAGAGCCACAACTTCCAGCTAGATAGTATTCAATGCAACACAAATAAATCAATTTAAATGCTGCATTCTTTGAAAAAAGTGCAGATAAAGATTTACTTAAATTCACTTATACATCCACTTGATTGCAGGTAGGTCTTAGCCGGCCAAAGCTCAGAGTTTAAGCAGAAAATAATCCAAAATGTACCACTTATATAAGGCAGAAACTGAATATCAATGAAGTGAAACTACCCATACTTATCACAGGCTATGCAGAAATTCTATCAAGCACTAAATTCTAACAAGCATTAACTGAAAAAAACCGAGCCACAACTTCCAGCTAGATAGTATTCAATGCAACACAAACAAATCAATTTAAATGCTGTATTATTTGAAAAAAGTGCAGATAAAGATTTATTTAAATTCACTTATACGCCCAGTTGATTGCAGGTAGGTATTAGCCCGCCAAAGCTCAGAGTTTAAGCAGATAATAATCCAAAATGTACCACGTATTTGTTTGTTTGTGTCTTTTGGCTTTTCCCGGTTAGGGGTCGCCACAGCGGAACTCCGGTCCACTAATGATTGGCAGTAGATTTTTACGTACTGGCTTGCCGGGCCTAATGCACAACCTGCAATGAAGGAACACCCATTAACGCATGTCGTTACACAGAAGACTCTCTAACTGAGAATCAAACGGGCAACGTCTAACTGTAAGGCGACAACGCTACCGCAGCACCTATATAAGGCAGAAACCGAATATCAATGACGTGAAACTAAAAGCACTTATCACTGGCTATGCAGGAATTCTAACAAGCGCTAAATTCTAACAAGCATTAAATGTAAAAACAGAGCCACAACTTCCAGCTAGATATTATTCAATGCAACACAAATAAATCAATTTAAATGCTGTATTATTTGAAAAAAGTGCAGATAAAGATTTACTTAAATTCACTTATACATCCAGTTGATTGTAGTTAGGTCTTAGCTGGCCAAAGCTCAAAGTTTAACCAGAAAATAATCCAAAATGTGCCACTTATATAACGCAGAAACCAAATATCAATAAAGTGAAACTACTCACACTTATTACTTGCTATGCGGGAATTCTAACAAGCATTAACTGAAAAAACAGAGCCACATCTTCCAGCTGGATAGTATTCAATGCAACACAAATAAATCAATTTAAATGCTGTATTATTTGAAAAAAGTACAGATAAAGATTTACTTAAATTCACTTATACATCCAGTTGATTGTAGTTAGGTCTTAGCTGGCCAAAGCTCAAAGTTTAAGGAGAAAATAATCCAAAATGTACCACTTATATAAGGCAGAAACTGAATATCAATGAAGTGAAACTACCCCCACTTATCACTTGCTATGCAGGAATTCTAACAAGCATTAACTGAAAAAACAGAGCCACATCTTCCAGCTGGATAGTATTCAATGCAACACAAATAAATCAATTTAAATGCTGTATTATTTGAAAAAAGTGCAGATAAAGATTTACTTGAATTCACTTATACATCCAATTGATTGCAGGTAGGTCTTAGCCAGCCAAAGCTCAGAGTTTAAGCAGAAAATAATCCAAAATGTACCACTTATATAAGGCAGAAACCGAATATCAATGAATTGAAACTACCCACACTTATCACTGGCTATGCAGGAATTCTAACAAGCATTAAATTCTAACAAGCATTAACTGAAAAAACAAAGCCACAACTTCCAGCTAGATAGTACTCAATGTAACACAAATAAATCAATTTAAATGCTGCATTATTTGAAAAAAGTGCAGATAAACATTTACTTAAATTCACTTGTACATCCAGTTGATTGCAGGTAGGTCTTAGCCGGCCAAAGCTCAGAGTTTAAGCAGAAAATAATAAAAAATGTACCACTTATATAAGGCAGAAACTGAATATCAATGAAGTGAAACTACTCCCACTTATCACAGGGTATGCAGGAGTTCTAACAAGCACTAAATTCTAGCAAGCATTAACTGAAACAACAGAGCTACAACTTCCAGCTAGATAGTATTGAATGCAATACAAATAAATCAATTTAAATGCTGCATTATTTCAAAAAAGTTCAGATAAAGATTTACTTAAATTCACTTATATGTCCAACTGATTGGAGGTAGGTCTTAGCTGACCAAAGCTCAGAGTTTAAGCTGAAAATAATCCAAAATGTACCACTTACATAAGGCAGAAACCGAATATCAATGAAGTGAAACTACCCCCACTTATCACTGGCTTTGCAGGAATTCTAACAAGCACTAAATTCTAACAAGTATTAACTGAAAAATCAGAGCCACAACTTCCAGCTAGGTAGTATTAAATACAACACAAATAAATCAATTTAAATGCTGTATTATTTGAAAAAAGTGCAGATAAAGATTTACTTAAATTCACTTATACGTCCACTTGATTGCAGGTAGGTCTTAGCCGGACAAAGCTCATAGTTTAAGCAGAAAATAACCCAAAATGTACCACTTATATAAGGCAGAAACTGAATATCTATGAAGTGAAACTACCCATACTTATCACAGTCTATGCAGGAATTCTATCAAGCACTAAATTCTAACAAGTATTAACTGAAAAAACAGAGCCACAACTTCCAGCTAGATAGTATTCAACGCAACACAAATACATCAATTTAAATGCTGTATTATTTGAAAAAAGTGCAGATAAAGATTTATTTAAGTTCACTTATGTGCCCAGTTGATTGCAGGTAGGTCTTAGCCAGCCAAAGCTCAGAGTTTAAGCAGATAATAATCCAAAATGTACCACTTATATAAGGCAGAAACCAATATCAATGAAGTGAAACTACCAGCACTTATCACTGGCTTTGCAGAAATTCTAACAAGCACTAAATTCTATCAAGTATTAACTGAAAAATCAGAGCCACAACTTCCAGCTAGATAGTATTATATACAACACAAATAAATCAATTTAAATGCTGTATTATTTGAAAAAAAGTGCAGATAAAGATTTACTTAAATTCACTTATATGGCCGGTTGATTGCAGGCAGGTCTTAGCCAGCCAAAGCTCAAAGTTAAGCAGAAAATAATCCATAATGTACCACTTACATAAGGCAGAAACCGTATATTAGTGAAGTGAAACTACCCTTACTTATCACTGACTATGCAGGAATTCTAACAAGCACTAAATTCTAACAAGCATTAACTGAAAAAACAGAGCCACAACTTCCAGCTAGATAGTATTCAATGCAACACAAATAAATCAATTTAAATGATGTATTATTTGAAAAAAGTGCAGATAAAGATTTACTTAAATTCACTTATACATCCAATTGATTGCAGGTAGGTCTTAGCTGGCCAAAGCTCAGAGTTTAAGTAGAAAATAATCCAAAATGTACCACTTATATAAGGCAGAAACCGAATATCAATGAAGTGAAACTACCCCCAGTTATCACTGGCTATGCAGGAATTCTAAGAAGCATTAAATTCTTACAAGCATTAACTGAAAAAACAGAGCCACGACTTCCAGCTAGATAATATTCAATACAACACAAATAAATCAATTTAAATGCTGTATTATTTGAAAAAAAGTGCAGATAAAGATTTATTTAAATTCACTTATACGTCCAGTTGATTGCAGGTAGATCTTAGCCGGCCAAAGCTCAGAGTTTAAGCAGAAAATAATCCTAAATGTACCACTTATATAACGCAGAAATTGAATATCAATGAAGTGAAACTACCCCCACTTATCACTGGCTATGCAAGAATTCTAACAAGCACTAAATTCTAACAAACATTAACTGAAAATCAGAGCCACAACTTCCAGCTAGATATTATTCAATGCAACACAAACAAATCAATTTAAATGCTGTATTATTTGAAAAAAGTGCAGATAAAGATTTACTTAAATTCACTTATACGTCCAGTTAGTTGCAGGTAGGTCTTAGCTGGCCAAAGCTCAGAGTTTAAGCAGAACAAAATTCTCTCTCCTAGCATTTAAGGTGTTTAAATTGCCATGAACACCATTCCGTAAGCTGTTTGCTAACAGTCCAGTCTGATTGCTACCTTGATGCTGTCTTTGAGTAGCATCCTGCCCTTCCTGGAGTTGCATTGCAACGTTCAATGATGTCATGTTGGAGGCATGTCCTCCCAGAGCCTCTTGGTTGCCAGAGAAACCCTCAATTGAAGACTGCACCATCACATTATTAGTCTCAGCTAGCGAATGCTTCATTGTCTGGGTAAACAGTAAAAATTAATCACCTGAAGCCATAATATCAATAAAACCAAAATCAGTCCAAACTGATGCAGAAAAAAGCACACGGAAGGTGAAACTCGTAGAAAACACTAATTTTAATGCAAGTATAAAGCAGAAAAACAAGAATCTCTCTCACAACACAATACTGGTCCTTGTGTTAAGTGCTTTCATTTCTGACCAATCAGAAACTTCATCAGAATGCTTAACAGTTCCAGTTATCAGAATTTATATCAAAATCAGGTCACGCCTTCAATCAACAACAGTCCTATCATCACCAGTATATATTACAAACTTACGTAAATTACATAATACATGAGCCTGAAACAAATTAAAAATGCAAGACTTACAAACATTAAAATAGATCTAAAAACCACATAAATAAATAACTAACTGAAAAGTTGTAATAAAGTACATTTATCTTTCAAGTGCTCTCAATTTTAAAAAGCATGTTATGGAAAGAGCCTCGTTCAGACCGGGCCATTTGGTGGCATTGGTCCTAATCTGCCACAATGCTTCATGCTTCTCTAGGTTGACGGTCCAGGGACTGCCCCTTAACCTATACTCCAACACATCAATCACAAAAAACTTAAATGAATGGTCACTGAATTCCAAGACATGCTTGGACAATGCATTTGTTTTTTTTTATTTATTTATCATATCCCTTAAATGTTCATATATACTGTTTTTTTAATTTCCTTTCCGTCTTTCCGATATACAACCCTCTGCATTTATTACAGAGGGCACAATACACCACCCGCTCAGTGTTGCAGTCATATTTACTGCTTAATTTCACCTCTGTCCCATTAATCTTAAATGTTGTACCTTCAAGAATAAAGGGACAATAATGACATGCTCCACATTTCCTCATACCTCCATCCACTTTATATTTATGTCCAACCTCCTCGGTCTCAAAAATGTTTTTTAAGCACCTACACTTATATATATATATATATATATATATATATATATATATATATATATATATATCAGTGTCCAGGAAATGAATCCACTGCACATCAACCTGGCAAAAAATTGGTACTTCACTTCATCGCCTCCACTAGTGCCAAAAAAATTGTTGGTGGTGCCCTTCCATACAAATAATAAATCATCCAAGCAACCACTAAATAATGGATCTTGAAAAGAATATCAAGTTTCCACTTGAGGAGAACCGCATTAGCAAAAATGGGGGCACATGCAGCCCTTATCGCTACTCCTATAAGTTGCTTATAATATTTACCACTGTAGAACTGAAATTGAAGAATATGTAAAAAGGACCAGGGAGATCATGTGGATTAGCTACTACATGCAAGAAGCAAATCAACATTTTCTTCCAAGGCCTTTGCTGAAAAAGGGCACTGCTCATTCAGGCTTTCCTGGTAAACAAATGCCAATATTTATTTATTTATTTATTTATTTGTTTGTTTGTTTGATTGTTTGTTTGTTTGTCTACCGGGAAAGTCTGACTGGGTAATACCCATTTTCAGTGGAGGCCCAGAAAAAAAATTTCCATTTGCTTATATTGCATTACACTAAGTTCCAGTCAAACACAGAGTAGTTACATTTCTATTTACATTTATACACAAACAGTAATTACACTTATATATATTTATACATTCTAAGATGTTACAGAGGTGGAGGTTACTAAAGAGAATGTACACGTGCAACTCAGTGGATTGAACAGACAACAGTTATGTATAATAAATGTTTTTTTCATTTCAGTAAGAGGTGAGAATATTATGTTTATGCAGAATATTTGGATAGTATTGTGCAGTGAAGTTTTAACCCTGTGTTTTAACCGTATGATGATTTTGTACAGGACCAGGAGTGGTTAAAATGTTGTTTAAGCAGTGGCTTTATTGAGTTTGTCAGAAAGTTTTATTTGCATGGGGATACTATTTCAGAGTTTAATAATGGAATGGGAGTAGAGTGAGTCTCCTGCAACGTTATCTGACTTTTTTGAAAGTAATAAAAAATTGTTACCAGAATGGAGGTCCCTTGCTGGACAGTAAGGTAGTAATAAATGTTGTAGTGCAAGGCATTTTTCTGGATGATGAGTGGCGTAGTCAGTGAATATGTTAGACAGTTGTGTAGTCCAAGCCAGTTTAATTGATTCAAGCTAAGACAATGGGTTCTACAAGAGAGACTGGTGGCAAATTTAGCTACTTTGTTGTACCAGGAGGCAAGTTTCTTTCTTTGAGTATTGTTTATGTTTGTTAAGATAGGAGTGGCATATAAGAGAGTCGCCAGTAAGAAGGTGGTGGCTAGAGTTTTTCTTGCAGTATCTTTAAGGAATCCATTGAGCCTATAAAGGGAACCTAGTTTCTGGTGTGTATATTTAATGGTGTGCCAATATATGGTGGCCATATCTGAGATTGTCATCTATTATAACACTTAGAAGTTTACTGTGAGTTATAGTTTCAATGACAGTATTACTTGCTGACTTTATTGTAAAAGACTGCTTTTGATTTTGGCAAGTGTTTGAAGTGAAAACCCTTAACTTAGTTTTCCCAGGCTAGAGTAGGAGGTTTGATTCTTTGAGACAGGTTTCTATAGAGGAGAATGATTTTTGGGTAATATCTTGGAGCTTATTTATTGTTGAGGCCACACATATTAATGTTGAGACATCTGCATACTTAACTAAACTGGCATGGAAAGTGGAGATGTGGAGGTCATTAATAAATATATTAAATAGTAGAGGACCCAGGATAGAGCCCTGGGGGACACCTGTAGTAACTGATTGAAAGGATGAGTAGGTTTGTTGCCATTTTATGACTTGTTACCTTCCAGATAGGTAACTAAGGAACCACAACAAGGAGTATTGTGAACGTCCAGTTGAGGAGAGGCAAACAAACAGTTGCTGGTGTGAGACAGTATCAAATGCCTTTGACAAGTCTAAGAAAATGGTAGACACAAGCAGACCGCTGTTTGTATGTCAGTTTATTATATTGGTAAAATGTAGTAGAGCAGTTGTGGCGCTGTGCTGGGGCCTATAGCCATGTTGTGTTTCTGACAGCAGGTTATTTGAGGTTAGGTATTGCATCAGCTGGATATGAATGCATTTTTCTAATATTTTGGAGAGGGGGAGAGAATCTCTATCAGTCTGTAGTTATTAAACTCTGTTGATGTTCTGCCTTTGTGCAGTGATATGATGTAGGATTTTTTTTCCACAGTGATGGGACATATCTTTCTGCTGTGGACCTATTTATTAGTATGGACAAAGGAAAGGCTATGACTTCTGCAGCCATTTTTATGTAGTCTGATCATAGCTGGTCTACAGCTACAGAAGTAGTTTTTAGTTTAAGGGGCAACTATTTTATGCGTGAGGTAGGTACTGAACTAAAACTGAAGAGCTGTGGGTGGTTTTGATTGGACAGGGGCAGAGTGAGGGGGCAGATGTGTTAGTGTCTAAGAGAGATGATACTGATTGCATAAAGTAGGAATTAAACTGTGTGGGGTAGGGTCTGTTGTATTGTCTGTTTTTGAAGAGGGACTAGTGGTTTTGTCAAAGTGGAGTAGTTTATTTAGTGATGACCCAAAAAGTTTTGGGTTTTTATGTTTGTCTTGTAGGTTGGTATAGTATGTTTGCTCATCCTGTTTGACATGGAGTTTTGCAAGGCTTCTAAGATGTCTAAATTGCTGGAGGGCATTTTGAGTTCTACTTTTTATACCAGTTTTTCCAGACTTTATCCCTTTTTATCATGATATTTTTTTGTTTCCTTTGTCAGCCAAGGTGCAGGGTTGGACTTTACTCTTTTATTACATATTGGTGCTAGATTACTTATGTTCTATAAAAATACATTATTAAAGTGTGTGTTCTACAGCAGTTTCTAGCAGCATTGCTCTAAATAAATTCCAGTTATATCTTTTTAGTGTTTCATTGAAAACATCTTTGCTGAAATTGGCTGTATTTCTTATTTGATTATAGATAATATGTTTATCTAGGTTATGGTGAGTTCTAATAGCATATGTTGGTATGTGGTCACTTATGCTGTGTGAAAGGCAGCCCACTTTTGTCAGTTTATATGGTTTGTAAGACTCCAGTCTAATGATGAGTATCTCCCTGAAGATGTATTAATTCTAGTAGGTGTGGTTATTAATTGTCTGAAGTTGTACAAGATTATGAATTCAGTGGAGGTAGTGGAATTTATGAGTTGCCAGTCTGTATGTAAGTCTACCAGTATTACAAGTATTGTAGTTTCATAGTTAATTTATTGGAATATCCAGTACAGGATGCTTCCAGCAGTACCAATGTTATGTTATTCTCTGGTGGTATATAAATTGCTGTTTAATATATAGTTTTCCTACTGCTGATTTTTAGGAGTGTTGTTAGTAGTTCAGCATTGTTAAATTTGGGTATTTCCTGTGGAAATAAGGTAATGGTTAGGTAATTTTTATAGATGATTGCTACACTACCCGCTCGCTTATTTTCTCTGTCTTGCCTGAGTATATTGCATCCTGGGGGTGATCTCATTATCCTTTATTTCCTTTTTAACCAGGTTTCAGTAGCTATGACTACATCAGGAGTGTATGTGGCAAGATACGCATGTATGTCATGGATTTTATTGCACCTACTTCTTAGGTTCATATTTAGTAAGGTCAGTTTGGATTCTGTTTTTTGCTGAGATGTATTAGGTGACTTGTTTATTTTGGGGGTGGAAGCGATGGTTTTATGAAGAATGGGAGCAGGGCTTGGGTGAATATCTCTGCTAATTTTTTGACTTGATATTTTACAGAGGGAAAAGTGTGGCCAGTTATATTTTGGTCTTGGTTTGACATTTAATCATACATTTCAATGCATAGTTTTTAGATATTTATAGAAAAATAAATCAGATGTGATTTGATTGTAGATATATAGTGTTATGGAGAAAGTCAGACTGGGTAGATGTTGATATACTTTGTGAGGGCTGGTTGAAGTCCTAAGTATTTGAAGGAGGTGAATTTGATGATTGGTGGTAAAGGCTAGTAGACTGAGGAGAAATAGTAAAATAATCTGACATAGAGGCATCATATTTAACTTGGGTTTTATCTTTGCTGCAAATTAGGATAAAAAATGTTAGGAGGGTAGTGGGTTGGTTGTAGAGATGTAATTTGACAGTTATAGGAGGCAAGGATTAGGACAATTTGTGAGAGAGTCTTGAGTGGTAAACTAGAGTGGGTGTTATTAATGGGAATAATTGTATTGATTGCTTTCTTAATGGAGGGAACTGATTGTATTGGTTAGAAGAATATGCATCTGGTGCTATGAAAGCATAAATGTAGAGTAAAGGGGTGGGTGAGATTTGGGGGTAGGGTAGGGTAGCAGAGTGAGCTGGAGTGTTAGCGACGATGAACGAAGTGGATTGAGTACTTGTCAAAAGACAGATAAAATAATCACTGACTTAACATTAACAGACACAAATCTGCTGAGAGATAAGTAAAATGAACAATGCAGTTTAAAAGGCCTCTGTGCTTCCAGATGAATGTCTTGGTTTTGTTATTCTAGGACACAGTGTTATTAGGAAAGTTAGTCCAATATCACCTTGACCTGACTAAAGATGATAACAGTAAAAGATTGCACTTAAATGATTGAACAACTGTGTAATGTACAGAGGTTTCTATGGACTTTGGAATGCAAAGTCCAAAAGCCTACCTCAGCTCCCACAAACCACAAAACAATGAGAAAAAGCAATAGTTCACCTCTGGAAAAATACTGTCTGAGAACTCAAAAGTGGTTATACAAGAAGAGGAATAAATTTAAGGAAGGGAGACAGTGGACTGCTAAAAACAATGAACTGAGCAAAGTTAAAGGAGAAAGTACCAACAGGACTGCTGTTGACTAAGAAAATGGAGATGTTATAGTGGACAAAGTTCTTTGTTTTAGGATGCCATAATATTTATAATGTACATACAAATATAGCCCACAGACTGTTGTTCAAACTGCAGACTTCACTGTTGCATACATATCTATTTGCTTGCAGGGACACTTCTGTAGGAAAAAAACACACACTACAGAGGCAGTTGAGTGCACTGAATCAATGTTGACTCTGCACAAATACTAGCTCAGAGCTGAAACTAGTTTAGTAACTGTCCAAGGCAAGGATAAATAAGAAAGAAAGGGGTAGGCCAAGGGCCAATTCCTTGAAGGCATGCAGTTCCACAAAAGACATGAGGATATAAATAATGGGAGTAACTAGTCTAGAAGAAGTGAAGAAAAATAAAACAGAAATAAATAGTTTGAATAGTAGGAGTAAATGTAATTGGCTGTTAGGAAGGAGAGAGTAAATGCTGACCAGCAGGATGTCAGTAGCTATTGCTTCCAAACTAGGACACTGAAGCACTTGTCTTCATATTAATCACTGTGAGGACTAAAATATACACAGAAGACTGGATACCTCTAACACTTACTTAAAGCACAAGGCCAGAGGTGGTACACAGTTTGCCCTAATTAAATGATGATAAAAGGAACCACAAA
This sequence comes from Protopterus annectens, assembly GCF_019279795.1. NCBI lineage: Eukaryota > Metazoa > Chordata > Ceratodontiformes > Protopteridae > Protopterus > Protopterus annectens. The sequence continues at coordinate 832,763,163 of NC_056731.1, forward strand.
GAGAAATACGTTCCTGCTGTAAAAATAATTGAGTAAACCAACCATAAATTCCAGACCATAAACAGGAATGAAGACAGTAGCCTCAATATATTTAAAAGCATCAGCAGCAAAAGGAGTAAAATTCCATAAATGTCACAAGATCGCAGTGAAAAATTCTTTAAAATTCTTCATTATGACAAAAAAGTAAGTAAGCGCTTTCACCATCAGGCTTCGTCAGACTTTGTAATTTACACACAGAACAGGATTTAAATAGCTGAAGCATATAACGCCAATTATCACAATCATATGCTTCAGCTATTTAAATCCTGTTCTGTGTGTAAATTACAAAGTCTGACGAAGCCTGATGGTGAAAGCGCTTACTTTTTTGTCATAATAAAGAATTTTAAAGAATTTTTCACTGAGATCTTGTGACATTTATGGACTTTTACTCCTTTCGCTGCTGACGCTTTTAAATATATTGAGACTACTGTCCTAATTAAATGATGGTTGGATTGAATGGACTCAGACTGCCTATTTGGATGAGACTATTTAAGTTTCCATTGAACCCTATAACTCCCTTGTACCCTGCTAGAGTGAGGGGAGAAGAAGGAAGGAATATAGATAAGCATAGATTTATTATTTTATTTATTTATTTATTTACATTTGTTGACTGGGAGAGTCCGACTGGACACAGGTCCGTTTTCAGCAGAGGCCCGGGGAGAAAAGCTCCACATTAAGTATTATTTGCATTATAGAGTTAAAAAACATAGCATTTAAAAATAGACATTAGTCCAATTAAGGATGCAAGACAAGAAGAGAACAGATATAAAACAGCTATAGAACATAGTACAATTTTAAAATATGGTGACATATACTAAACATGGTTACAAATGTAGTTGAGATTCATCAGTAAACAATTGATACAATCTGTTTTTGAGGTACATAACAGCCATTAGCAGTTGTTGCTACAAGAAGTTAGTATTATGTGGTAGGTAGCTGGGAACAAGAGTAGCCAAGCTTGCTAAGAGTAGGTTGTTGATAGGGGGCTGAGAGAGGTAGTGGGTGGGGGGAGTGGATGGTATTAGAGGGGGGGTTGCAAGGGCATATCTGACAAGTTTTGAAGTGTGATTTTCGTAAGGATTTAAAGTGGGTACAAGAAGTTACAGAGGTAACTGAGGATGAGAGGGAGTTCCAGAGTTTGGCTATAGTGCAGGAGAATAATACTTCTCCAGCAGATCTAATGGCTCTTGTGACCTGTAGGAGGTTTTTGTGGCTGGATCTTAGTGGTCTCATGGTTATGTAGGGTTGGAGTAGATTCTGGAGGGATGGGACTTTTAGAGGTTGGTTTATTAATTTGTGGGCGAGTGTGAGTTGGTACCATTAAAGGAGGTGGGGAGCTCTAGCCAGCCCAGTTCTGCTAGTGAGAGACAGTGGTGTATAGATACCTATAGATAGATAGATAACCAGTAGGTCATGCAATTACTGCATTAAAGCACTATTTTCTTTGCTGTCACAACTCTGATGTGTGGCATAGCCTGAGATTATGAACACTGCCCTATTCTTAAACTGGAGTCTTATTGCCATGAGTCTGTCAGTAATTCTGATGACATAACTCACTGCCTGTTAAAGCCTTTCCCTCACCACAGTTCTCTAATCATTTTTATTATGTCCTCCCCCTGAGTATTCTAGACCAAAAGCCAAGTGGCTTTGCTGCACTGCCCTTCTCTCTTGTCTGCTGAATACAGAAGATATCCAGGCTCCTCCTTAACTTCATGTCATTCACTTTCAAGCTACATTCTGTCAGTGAACCTATACTGAGTATAGCGATCCTTAGTTTTTTTTTTTTTTTGTTTGACAGGGTTGATTGGTTTTATGTACAACCACTATCACCAGCAAATACCCATATCTATTTTAGTGGCATTAGTCCACAAGACCCAATCACCTAGAGTCAATATTTTTACAATGTCAAGCAGCTAACCCTGATATGGCCAGCAGTTTGTGATTTATGTTCTATCTATTTGCCCAGAGTAGTAGATCTAAACACCTCTTTTCCTGATATGCACCATCTAGAGTTTGGGATGCTGCCCACAACTCCATTTTTTTGATGGAATCCCACAGAGGCACAGGAAAAACATGTAAACTCCATACAGGCATTGCGCCAGAGGTAAAGATTTAACCTTGTGTACTGGAGATGAGGACCTTAACCATTATGCCAATTGTATCAAAAGTTTTATTAAGTACATAACATTTGTACCTGGTATGATGAGGTCCTTCATTTGCATCAGTAACAAGGAATCATAACACTATTCTTCTAGGTGGTCACTTTCATGTAAACTTACGTCTGATAATTATATCTCCAAACAAAGGTCAGCATCTAGAGATTGAATCCACCTTGTATTGGCTAGCAATTTTTTTCAGTGGAGCCCAGGTAGCTGCTGCACAACTACCACCCAATGTTGCATTTTTGAAACAGTCCTTAGAAGTAGCCACTGTCCTAGTTGAATGAATACTGGGCAACGAGGGCAAAGTGTATTGCATTTTTCATTAGACAGTTTAGTACAATTGGCAAGCCATCCAGATAAACTATTTCTCGACACTTTAGAACCTAATTTCATATTAAAAAGATATACACACAATAATAAGTCATTTTCTTGCAGACAGTCCAATCCGCATAAAATTTTAGCTGTCATGGACATCCATTCACTGCAAGAAACATTTGCCACTATTAGTGTAGCTAAGAAATAAAAAAGGTAGCTGATAAACTAAGATTTGTCTTAATGTCTAGTTTGCAATGGCACTCTACTCTAGTGGAAAATTAAGTATGGAGAATTAACACATAATGCAGTAACTCAGAAATTCTTTGAGATAAAGTAATGGCCATTAGAAAGAGAATTTTACATGTCAAAAATTCCAATTTACACTAGCGGTTGATTCAAAGGGTGGAAGAGTCAAAGTGCAAATCCCAAGGGGGGGTAGGATCTTTAATAGGAAGTTAAATAAGGAACGTGTCACAGAGAAAGATTTCATAAGACTTAAAAGATGCTAATGACAATAATATAGAAACTTGATGAGAATTACAAATAGCAGAAAGATGCACCTAAATAGAGGAATAGCTTAATCTTGTGGAAGAAATAATCTAACATCATTGGCATTAGATATTTGCAGGGATTCAAAACTTTAGAAGTAGAACATATATGAAAAACCTGTCTAGTCACTCTTTTTGCATTTCTGTAGTGTTAGGTGGACAGAGGTTAGTATCTGGGCTACTCTAGCAGAATCCCTAGGAGTTATACAATGGAAATGAAAGTCTGGGTGATGAGTGCTAGATGGGTGAGTGAGCAAGTTTGTTATGGGCCTCAAATTTAGAGGAGCCTCCAAAACAATAAGACTTAAGCAAAGGAATTCACAATTGTCAGCAAAGTGAGGCTATCAGAATGAATCTGGACTTGGTCTCCCTGGATTCCTATATGAATTTGTGAATAAGGGGATGTGCGGGGAATGTGTAAAGGAGTCTTAAGGGCCATTTTTTATGAGAGAATCCCTGGGAGATAGATAAGAAGGAAAATAAGTTGCTGCACTCTGTGTTAGTTGGGGATGCAAGGAGGTCAAAGCCGCCAGTAACAGTAGAGCTTCCATGCAGTAGATGAACAGAGTATGTCTACTAGAGAACTGTCTTCCTTAGAAATGTCTCTGGTAATCACAAAGCATTCTGATGACATAGTGCCTACCCACTCCCTCATGTCATGACACTGGAGAAAAGCGTCCCCCCCTCCTGTTTATATACCAAACTACTGCCATTTTGTTGGTGTAGGAATCCCTGAAAGGTCTGCAGAGTAGAAAAGACTGCTCTCATACACAGAGCACTGGCATGCAGACCTATCACTGTCTGTAACCATACACCTTGGACCAGAGCCGGATCCTGGTGAGATGGGGCTCTAGACAGGGGAATGGACCAGCCTCCCCAGACATCCGGGTATCCTCTTACTTGTCATTCTCCCCAAGTTACTATAAACACTGCTCAAAACTGTCAGCATGCATAGTATTTTCTACTTAACTTTTAAATGAAGTCAGTGATATGGATTTAATTTAAAACTTTTAATTTAAATATAATTTGCTGTCCATGCCAGTCCTACTAGGCTAGTAATATCTTTTCAATGGAGACCCTTGGTGGCAGTTGTACTATTAGGGGAAATCTGGCCAGGGTTTTGGGGATTTCTTCCAATTTTTAGATTGACTGGATGTAAAGGATCTCACAGCACCTACCATTAACAGACAGATGGGGCCCGAGTTTAACATCTCATCCAAAGGATGACACACTCAACAGTGCAGCAGTCCTCCACTCCCCTTAAAGTGCAGCGCAGTATCAGCAATCCATCTACATGATGTGAGATTAGCACACACAGCTTTCTGCACAAAGGCAAGCATGATACCTGTTGTGCTACTAACACTGCTTCAAAATTCTATAGCACAAGCACTAACTAAAAAAGTCTTACGGCTTCTCCTGGTTAGGGGTCACCTCAGTGGAACTCTGGTCTGCTAATGATTGGCAGTGGATTTCTATGGTGCCGGGTTGCCAGCCCGAAGCCCAACCTTCAAAGAAGGCACACCCATTCACACACACACCTACCTGCATGTCTTTAGATGTCACTCGACCATGGGGAGGATATGCAGACTCCACACAGAAGGCGCTCCTGCCGAGAATCAAACGGGAGAACCTCTTGCTGTGAGGTGACAATGCTAGCTGCTGCACTACCATGGCCATCTGATAAACAAAATAGTAGCACATTGAAATCAGACTTAGCATGAGCAACAGTGAACTTCTCTTCCCTTGTAACTCATATTCCTTGAAAATGCACTGAAACTGACATTCCTTAAAATGCACCCCTGTAGTTTTGAAGACTTTTTTCCATTAAGCAGTGAAACAAAATGAACCAATAAAATAAAAAATTACACATTTCAACACATTTCAATCAAGCAGTCTGGAAGATGGTGTGGAGGATTAAGACTCTTACTTCCTGTAGCCAAGGTACAGTGATTGAGCCTGAGCAAGTTAATTAACTAACCTGTCATCCCTAACTAGAGCATTTCACACACACACACACACACACACACACACACACACACACACACACACACACACACACACACACACACACACACACACACACACACACACACACACACACACACACACACACACACACACACACACACACACACACACACACACACTTCTCAGTATCTGGAACACTCTGTTTCCTGTGCTTTTAAAAGGAAAGCAGTTCTTTGGTCCAATGTGTGTTCGTCAGTAGTTCCAAGTTGTCCAATCCAGTGTATATTTCAAAAGGAAAGTAGGCCCACATTCAGTGGTTCCAGTGTATGTTTAAATCTCATGCATTGCTGTGAGTGTGATATGATTTTTGTCTTTGAGTGTTTATTTAAAAAGTAAATGTCATTTATGTATTTAAATTTGTTTTCTGGGGTAGAGCACTGAGTATACCATATCTGAACTGTTGACGTGCATAGAAGTAAGATAGCACATACGATGAAAGCAATCATTCATCATTTTAACTTTTGGCAAGAGAAATGATACACCTCAGGATTCAATAAAATCCATGTAGGCTCTGTGAAAAGCCTACACAGAATGTACCTGTGTACATGGCCATGGCTTCTCCTCAGCAGTGCACCATACATATTAATTATGGTGTGCTGCCAAGGGAGATCACAGTAACATATATATTGAATCCATGTAAGCAACACTGTAGAAATTGTCCTGTATTTGTGGACTGTCCAGAAAAATTCTGGACAGTTGGTAAGCACAGCACAATACCTTTCAGCCCATTAACCTGGACTGAAATGTGAACAACAGATTTTACTTCCTGAAATTGCAATTTATTTTTTTTTTTTACGTTTATGTGCTTGTTTGTGCTGTGTGGCCCTTTGTGCAGCTATGCTTAGCTTTGCTCACGTATACAGTAGACATCTGCTACACATCTAAAAATAGAAACTGGATGTTTTCAATTGTAATTAAGGTTTTTTTTGTGCTTGTTTGTACAGTGCGGCACATTGCTTAGTGATGCTGAGCTGCACACACACACACACACACATACATTTATATATATATACAGCTGACATCCACCAGACATCTAAAAATAGAAACCAGATGTGTTCAATTGTTGCTGTCCTGTGGTGCTTATCAATGCACAAACCCAAACAGCAAAGCTGCACTACATTTACAGGCACCTTTGTAGTATATGTGAAGATATAGAAGCTCCCTTCACTATCCCAGTGGCTAGATAGGCTGAGTCATGACCAACAGTGTAGTAGGTCCTGGGTTTGAGTCCTGAGCAGTCATAATTTTTACATATATTCCTGTGAAAATGTGTCAGGTGACTGAAACATCGGTTTTGTTTAAAATTAAAAAATTGCTACATTTAGAAAAGCTGCGTATTGTTAAACAGTGCTTAAACATGATCAGTGGTCTATTCCCATTTGTGCACTGCTAAGCTTAGCATACACATGGTTTGTGTGAGTTTGCGTGATGCTTAGTGGTGCGGTGCTTTTTTGAAAGTTACAGCATGATGTGCAAGGGTGGGAATGCAGCATATTTAAAAGCCAATAGGTGGGAATTTCCCATCATTCTTTGGAGTCTTAACTTGGCTGTGGATATGCCCAGTGCTGTTGATGAAGGAGTGTGCTTTCCTGTGCAAAAGTGGGGAGTGCAGGAGTCCAGAGTTTTTGTTGGACTCCTGGTTAAGAATTATGAACCCCGGTTGCTGTAGGGTGCCTACCAGGGCTCACAGTGTAAGTCTGAGGCCTGGGATAATTTGGCCAGAGAACTAACCAATGCTACTGGTGTCCCCCACACTGATCAGCAATGTCATCATCACTATGATGACCTGAGCTGTAGGGAGTGAGGAATCTTGTACACCTGAGGCCAAGAGGCTAGGGCTAGGCACACCCCACAGATAAATAAGTATGTTTGCTAGTAATTTAGAAACATACAAGCTAAATATGTGCAAAACTGGTATGCATAACGGTTTGCAGAAGAGAGGGCTTGCAATGTCCAGTCCCATGCAAGGTGCCTGGTCAAGATGAGGCAACTGTGTGGCAAGTTAGAAAACATCAAAGTAATAACTTAATGCATAACTTAATTATACAATAAAGTAATTACAGAGTATGCAGTCTTAACATTCAGGCTTTATTAATGTGTCTCTGCCTACTTAAAATGGTAAAGCAAGTTAAAACAAGTAAGCATGCAGTAGTGTGTAGTATAGCTTCCAAAAATCCGTTAATGTTGGGGTCTACCCAGATTAAGTGTCACTGTTCTGGTCTCCTCATTGTGTGACTTATGCTGTAGGTTACACTCACTAAATGAGCAGGGTATATGGGTTAGTTAACAGAAGTCCTAGACAGCTATCCATGGTCTACATGCCAGAGTTGAAACATTAATCAATGCATTTTAAAAGGTGATGGTGCTTTGATAAGTAATGTTTTCAAAAAAGTGTTCACTATTCCTGTATTCACTCCATGTGTGTTCTAATCTGACACCAGTCAAGTGTTACATGTGCCTGAATAAAGAATGCAGCAACAAAAGTCAAACATAAATGTAGTGAAATACCCAGAGTAAGATTCAAGCTTGTGTTCTGCTCATTTTGTCTGAAATAATGCTGTATATTCCACTCTGTCAAAGAACATGGTATATGGGTAAGTTAATTGAAGTCCTGGACAGCTATCCATGTGTCTAAATGCCAGAGTTTAAGCAACATTATCAATAAAGTTTAAAAGGAGATGGTACTTTGATAAATAATCTTTTCAAAAAAAGTGTTCACTATTCCTGTATTCACGGCATATGTGTTCTAATCTGACACCAGTCAACTGTTAAATGTAAATGAATAAAGAATGCAGCAGCAAATGTCTGAAATAAATGTAGTGCAATACCCAGAGTAAGGTTCAAGCCTGTGTACTGCTCATTTTGTCTGAACTAATGCTGTACATTCCATTCACTAAATGAACATGGTATAAGGGTAAATGAACTGAAGTCCTGGACAGCTATCCATGTGTCGAAATGCCAGATTTTAAGAAACATTATCAATAAAGTTTAAAAGGAGATTGTACTTTGATTAGTAATCTTTTCAAAAAAGTGTTCATTATTCCTATATTCACTGCATGTGTGTTCTAATCCGACATCAGTCAACTGTTCCATAAATAATGTCGCAACAAATTTCAGAAACAAATGTAGTGCAATACCCCAGATTGTGTCAAGCTTCAGTTCTGATAATTTTTCCCAAAATATGCTGTAGATAAAATTCAGTAAATTAACAGGATATACAGTTAGGTTAACAGATATCCTACACAGCCATACATGTGTGTAACTGCCAGATTTCAAGTGACATTAAACAATACAGTATAAAAGAAGATGTTGCTTTGATAACCAGTTTTTTCAAATAAAGTGTCATTATTCTTGTCTTGACTGCTTTTGTTTTCCACAATTTCATACAAAATGTTTTACTATAAAAGTCTTAAAGGAGATGGTGTCTTGAGAATTCATTATATTCAAATAAAGTGCACATTATTCCTGTAGTCACTGCGTGTGGGTTCTAATCCCATGGCAGCCAACTGAGAAATGACCAGCTGTCTAGTCTAATTAGTGGACACGGACATACTTCTCAACTGTCATGATTTTTACAAAATGTAATGACTACAACCCATATGGCTGGTCCTTGATTTGCATATATATGACACTACTTGGAATGCAATTTAATGGTAAATCCATTATCAGAACACCTTGCTACTAATGTATGAGCACACTATGTAAAAATGTCCCCTGTAGTTGCGCCTTTGTCCCACCATTTGGCAGGACTTGGCCCATAATGCCCCATGCTAACAAGTTGAGAGCTATGTACATGCAACATCAGCTATACAATATTTGCAGTTACTGTACTTACAACTGAAATCTTACATATGTAGAAGTATGTAGTAGTAAACCCTCCAAACGCGAAACACTTGTAACAAATAAAACCAACGAACCTTGGATCCTGGTGATAAGTTATCCTTTATTGCAAAGCACCAACAAAATCCGCAGACAGCAAAAAAAGACACACAAGGAGGAAGTGCTGCTTTCACCCTGGAAACAGCATCTCTTCACTGTACTGAATGCACCAACATCCTTATATAGCAAACAATAATATGTAGTAGTAGTCTGTGTAGTAATATTACCTGCAAAGTTAGTAATGTTTTCTCTCTCACCCCACCCCTTCTCTTCTAAAATGTATTAATTATATTTATTAGTATGATTTGATATTAATATATTATTTGTAACTATCTCTTATGTTGGCCTTATGTATAATTTCATATTACTTTGCTGTTAAAATACTTTCATTTACATTATTTATTGTTGTGTTCCTCATTATATTCCTTTCAATTTTTTCTATTAATTATCATTATCTTCTATTATGTTAATACTAACATTTGTTTGGTCATGTTTATTTTTATCTTATGTTTATGTTTAATTTACTACAACACAACAAGGTGGGCCGGTTCCAGGTGATCCACCTACCTTGGCTCCCCCAGCCACAGCACCGGGTTCAGCAGGGCTGGGCCATAGCCTGGTGATGCCCCCTCTGCTGCCCCTGCATTACTTGGGTCATCGGGTCATTCTGCTCCACAGGCCGGGGGCAGTCCCCCCGTGGGAGTGGAAGTGGAGAGGGTGATTATGTCACCCATGAGGAACTGCCAGGCATGGTGCATGGGCTGCTGCGATGAACTCTCGGTGTACACCTATGCCAGATGGAGAGCATGCGGTCCATCCTGGTGAGGCAGGCTTTCCCTGGGCACTGGCATCAACCACTGCCTCCACAGGAGCAGTGAAGGTACAGTGCTGACAGTCCCATGGGTGAGGACTTGAGTCACACTGCTACCATGTCTGATGTCTATAGGACTGGGATTCCACAACACTCTCCCCAATCAAGGTGTTCACCCCCCTCTTGTGTCACACATCAACCCTGTCTGCTGTCTTGTCTGTCTGCAAAAGCTTCCTCACCTTCCTAGCTTAACTAACCACACATACCTATGTCCCTTCTCCAACATTCCATTCTCACCTTAAAAAAGAAAAAGAAAATGAGCACCTGTCCCAAAAAAAAAAAAAAGAAAATAAAGAAAATATCTCCCATATATAGCTCTCCATTTGCTGGACAGCCTTAATTTGGTCTAATTGGCTTGACAATACACTTTTGTCCTTAGCCATCTCAATGGGGGTGACAGCACAAATTCAGCTAAAAAATCTGTTAAAGTGCATAGTTGTTGCTGTACAAGAAATGGATAGCTATGGTTCTTTCCTACACTCTTACTGCGCATACCTACCTGCATTTCACTATGTTTTTCCCCCTGCTTGCACCCCATTTCACTACTGTCCTATCTCCCCATTTTTCATTTCTTTAAAGTATTTTTGGGTGATGCTCTGCAATGTGCAGCATCGCTAAGCTATACTTAATTGCACTATATTGATATATGTGTGTGAAATAATATTAATCACATTCAAAAACTACACCTAACCTGCACACTGTTTTGAACTGAAAACCATCACACCTGCATCAACCCAGCAAGCCGCACAGCTGTTAATTAAGACAAGTGTTTTAAGCAAAACATAATAACTGCCATTTTCCCATCATTAAGCATGTTTAAGCAAAGCTGTGCATTGTGGTGTGTTGCGCAAATTTGATAAAAGAGTAATAGAAAACTGGGAATGTAACTTGGACTCTAGTATAGGAATACATCACTATAAAGCCAGATATACAATAATTGATGTAATTGAGGTCTCTAACAGCAGGTAACTGTGCAATTGTATCTGTAACATTTAAAAATACACCTGGTGAAATATTAATGGAAAAATAGGTGTTTAACTGGGACTCTGGTGTAGAAATACATCACTATAAAGCCATGCACAGAACAATGGATATAAACGAGGTATGTAACTGCATGTAAGTGTGCAATTATATACTGAAAAATACACCTACTGTAACAGTGACTTAGTAGCTGAGTCTGTTAAATGCTTTGAAAATATTAATTTTCGGTACACATGGTCCTGGGTTCAAATCCAGTGGTGTCTAGCATTTAAAATACATGTATGTGTACATCACCATTGTGAATTCTGATATGAATGACTGCCTCATCACCATTTTATCCACTCAAAGCCTTTTGGAATGTCTGCTTTTCAATGATGGAAGTCAAAGGCCTGCAGATTCAAACACCAGTTAACATGTTCATATTACAACACTTGAAATTGCATAGAGTGTCAGGTCATGCATTACAACGCATTCACAGAGGATTTTAAGGTATGTAATTCAAAAGAGGTCCAGTAATATCAGACTGCAACACACCATCATTTGCCACTGATATCAAAGACAACCAGGCTGCACAAGTAACATACACATATGGAGGCCATGCTAACAACAAGGGTTGCCAGCACACATGTTCCAGAAGAGTACCATAACATAACGCATGGCTTGGCAGTTGTCCAAATTGTTGACATAATGGTAAATATACTCCCTACCTTGTTCAAGGAGACAACAAACATGTTGCCTTTTACTCTGTTAATGATATCTTTGGCTAACATACTTACCTTCAACACATACTTCAATTTCCTGTGGAATGGGTTCCCTCAATCAGGCTCTGGCTGTACACCAAGGCTGCCACTGGTCACCCCGTTACTCATAAGTGTTGTTGTCCTCCACATTCTACAGCCTCTCTCACTATGCTTATTGTCTGCAGCAGCAGCAGCTGCAGCCTATAGCACATACATGTGTATGTAATAAGTATCTACTTGAAACATCCTCTCTGTGCTCTACCCCAGTATTTCCACACCATATATTTCCATATCAAAAAGGGAATGGATTCTACACTGAGGCCTTATATCTCCTTCAACAGTTGCATGAGATTGCCTGATTACACTGCACATCACCTGTGTGCTTCAATTAGCATTCCTGGACCACAGGAGAACCATCTTAAAAAGGCAGAATCCTTGCTAGGGAAACCATTGTGTATGAGAGTTACTTTCTATGGTGAACTCATCACAACACGTATATATCGGTATCTTTCAAAAGAGGAGTATCATACTCCATTAGGTATGTAACCATTTTGTTTTCAACATGATGAATATGTTGTACTATACATAGGGGGAATGGGGATTACATCAGTAAGCCTTTCTTAGAACTGTGTAGGTGACATGCCATTAATCTGAAACTGTGTAACACCTACAGAGGATGAAGACTACAGCAAGAGTTTAATGCTGTCTTAACTAGGGACACAGGTCTCCTGGGTACTGCCTTTGTTGGCAGTTGTAATATTACACAGCTATTTTTTGGCATTGTACTATATACATACATTATGGGTGGGCTGTCCTGCTATGGGCTTCTGTGTTGGATGTCTGATCATATGTGAGTATATCTCATGGCACAAGCAGAAGTAGGTCTCTATTGCCACTATCCTGGTTGCTTCCACACCCTTTGTATGATTGGCACACTGTTGCATATGAGATGTGTAATCAATCGGGGAATACTGATAGCCTTCCTTTATTGCTGTATCTGTACATATTGTACACCCACATATGTAATCCTGACATGTCTTCTCATTATTTTGTATTTCAGTTGATAACATGCATGCCAGACACCACCCACCTTTCACTGAGCCAGAAAATGACATCATAATACGACAACACTACCAAGTCCTGCTGTCCAGAGGGAGGGTAAACAGGCAGGAGTGACAAGCCTTGTGGGATGAACTGGTCCATAACATAAACACTGTGGGGCATCAGAATCACACATATGAGCAGGTGTGACACAGTGCCACAGACATGATCCACGTGCCCGTGAGCAAGCAGAAGGGCAGTGGACATGGCCAGGGACTGCCATGACACTGGTGGTGGGCCTTTAGTAGAACAACCTCTGTCAGCCACTGAGGAATTCCTGGTGAAGCTTACAACACAGGACAGCTCCCAGGCTTCCATTACATATATGTCATGGATGTGGGTGTCACCATTTCCACCCAAGAGGAGCATTTAGGTATGTTTAGTTGAATCAGCATTGGAATACTGTAGCATTTAACGTGTCAGAGTGTACATAGTTTTACATGGGTGTTATATGCTTTTTGGGGTGGGGGGGTACTATGTCCAAATATCCTCCATTACAGTAGCTGCTATGTTAACGGGTATGCGGATCACAATCTCTGCATGAGCTTAAAATCTCCCTCAAATATTTTTCAGGACCATCAGGAATAGGAAGAGGCCGTGCCTCTGCTGCTGGTAAGCACAAATAATTGTCACAGATATAGATTTACTTCAAGGTATTAGCTAAAGTGTCATTCCAGGCCTGCTGGCTGGATTGATGCACTGTCTGCATGACTGAAAAATGTAGAGATATGTTTTGACTGTACACAATTTAGGGTCATACCTAAGCCTTGTAGGTGTGACCACAGTGATTGATTTCACAGTATTGACAGGACTTTTCAGGTGACCATACCTGTAAACTGTGCAGAGTTCTGCAGAATGTCAACAGTGTACATAATTTATCTATTGCTCATGAGAGTGCAGTTTAAAGAGGAGTTATTTTGAAAAGCTTACAAATTTGGGTTAGAAATCAATGACCTCATGTCCTACTATCTCAGACTGTGGGTTTTACAAGTCTATAATAGTGACAGCAGTGTATACAGCTTAACGTATATTGAAATATAGTACTGCAGATATTAGTGTGATGCTTTCCGCTTTATATTACAGTTGACTTGGGAGGCTGGTCTTTGTCCCCTTCACAACCTGCAGTGTCTCTTCAGACTTTGATGATGATGTTGGCCAAAGTGAGGCACAGCTGGAGGTTGCAGGGGCTGAATCTGTCAGAGACATTTACATCCTTCATCCACCTTCATTATCATTGTACACAGTCAGTATGCCTATGCATACCCAGTCCCCTGAGGCCACAAATATTGGACAGTTGGAGAGCACGGATATTGAACAGGGAAGTGTGGCTACAGTGGCTGCAGTGAGTGTCGACACTGGCCATAGCCAAACAGATGGCGAGGTTCCACACAGGCGGATTGATAGGGGTCCTCGTAGGAGGCCTGCTGTCCCTCCACCACCTGTTGCAGGTGTCTCATCACGTGTCACCCGGTGTATGTTTAAGGCTGTCATGGAGGCACAGGCACATTCTGAAAGGAACTCCAGAAGAATGCTCAGGGTTATGGATGCAGCACAGTCTGACATCTGCAACTGCCTCCACTGCATTGCTGATACCCTGGATCGGTTGCATGACACAGTGGAAAGACATTGATCTGAGAGAGATTGCACACTGTCTGCCTTGGAATGCACATTGTCTGTGATGGAACATCTGGTTGGAGTTGTGCATCGGAATCATGGATGTAGGTCAGCAACTACATCTGCTGAGAGTCCAAGTGGCTATGCACAATCACGCTCCCATCCTAGCAGTTCATCCAGTGCTCCAGAGGGGAGTGTGCTGTCCACACCAAGACATGGCAGGCCATGGACTCATGGTCCTGGGTGGTCCCATGGAGGACATGGTTCCAGCTGACAGCAGTTATCCTCAGGTAGCAGCCCAGCATCTGACTTTGGGCATGAAGGTGCCAGCACAACTCCTGGCAGAGCCAGTTCTCATGTTCGGGGGTGGAGATGATGAACTGTCAGCTCTACCATGCATGGCTCAAAGCTTCCAACATACATTCACATAGGGCTAGCATTGAACTTAGCTATGTTCATGCAGACACTCACACACCACTGTCACACTCAGGTCACCTACAGACACACATGCCACATTTACCTGGTCCGTCTTGCCTGCTCCCCTTTCTGACTCACACACGCTTGCCAACCTATTGGGTCAGCTTAGGCCTCCTGCACCCCCATACAGCACCCTGTGCAAGTGATGATACCTGTGCCACATCCATGTCATCATTCTCATCGATGCAAGGAAATGAAGCTACGCATCTGATGCACAAGGTGACTATCTAAATTAATATGTATTTGTTTCATCCATTGTTACCTTTGACATGCTACTTGCACTGGTCAGTCACACATTTTGAATGCTGCCATCTGTAATGTGTAAACCATATTATGTTGTGTATATTAAACTGGATGCTGTTGTAATGGTTGTGTAGTCACACAATGAAAGGTGTCTCATGGTACTGTTTACGGTTCACTTTCAGGATTGTGTAGGACACACCTATGGGTTCACATCTACAATAAACCCATCAATGTCAGAGCACAGGATGGAATGACAGCACAGAAGAAAATTTTCATCAGCAAGGTAAAACAGAATAGTTGCATGGCTCCATAGGTTCATATGTGTATAACAGGCTAAAAAAAGGACATCTTTCATCCTAGCCATGCAGCCCTAAACTCTGACAAGTTCTGATACCATTGATAAGTGTAAGCAGCGTTTTGGGAGGTGACACATTGACAAGCAGGGGTGTGGGAGATGAACCACCTACAGTTTTCCTGTGTCCATTACAGACATTTGTTCTAAAGCAGTTATCATTGTCATGCTACCCATCCTGTTATGTAAGCTGCACATGATTTGTGTTAGGGTGGAACTCTTCCTCACATGGATGGGGAGCCTGTTACATATTGGGTGTAGTGTCTGGGCTACATACCCATCTGTCCAGCATGCCCTGTTTATACCACAGTCAAGATGTAGGTGGATAGGACAGGTAATTCTTGTGCTAGTCCTTTCTTGGATATGCAGGGGGTACACAGTGGGGTCTGACACCTCCCTACATGGCAGGCATACACATCCCCTCCAAAGAATGTCAGAGACAGAATACACAGTTATGGGCTTGACGCAGTCTGCATAGGACATGTTTTGTACACTGTGTATTGGTTTACTGCGAAACTTCTGTGGATGTGACAGGTGATGGATATGCCTAGTTAGTTACATACCAAAGGTGGCATTGCGCTCAATGATAGGAGTGATGAAAGTGGAATACAGTGGACAATGACTGTCTTGGATTTACATGCAATACCAACCCGTGACAGTCAGAGGCTAGATCACTATGTGCCCATAAATCCCTGAGTACTGGGCCAACTGGTGGAGGTGTGTGGTCAATACATTAGTTACCAGGCGTGGACAACTTCCCAACGATAGTATTGTGCATTCTTTGGCATTTACTGTTAGTCCATGGCTCTGGCAACAACTGAATGTCTGTTCCAGCCCATCCTGGATAATTGTTGAGTCAGTGTGGGATTCAATGACAACTCCTAATTTGCAATCTTATGCAAATTTAGTCAGTTGAAGGCCAATGACAGTGGCAGTGACTGCAGAGAAGTAAATCCCTAAAAGGAGCACCTCCTTCCCCACCCAAATCCACATCACACATACCTACATGTGCAGAGGTCTTTACCAGACCCATAAGTAATCACCGGACACGCCAGAAACCCAAACGCAAGCTCGCTACACATAATTATACCTCTGCAGAACACAGTACACATAATAGCTCAAGCACCTCTGTCTCATCGGTCAAACACCTACGGCATAACACAAAATCAAACATATTACTTATAGGCGACTACACCATGAGACACATTGATGTGCCTCTCACCAGACTACATAAGGGAAAGGTCACAGTCAGCTTTCTGAGAGGTGCCAGGATATGCCATATCACTCATACACTCAAGTCTGTCAACATCAGGTAATGTTATGACTACATCATAGTTCCTGTTGGTGTGAACGACTTGAGACATACCTCTGTGGACTGTGTGCAGAAACATGACTGGGCCAACAGACTAAGTGTCTCAGGCAGGTATGCCCTTGGTCTTGAGCTACATTTTACTGACACCTAGGATGATGGCTCAATACAAATGGAAAATTGAAATCAATAATTGTTATAGTGTGTGGTGTCAATGTAAGGGATTCACTGTATGTCAGCCTGGAATTACCTGCCCAACAGACCTCAATGCTTTGCCAGAGATGGTCTTTATCTGTCACCCCTGGGATTTTGGCTACTGGCCAAGGCTGTTGCCACCCCCATAGTGCATGCACCTTTTAGGTGGTGTCTCAAGGAAAAACCTTCCAGTGACAAAACAACATCTACAAACAACATCACGGGTATACTGCTGAATGCTAGGAATGTCACCACTAAACTCCACTCAGTGTAAGCTGTCCCCACCTAGGAAGATGCAGACATTTGTGCAGTCACAGACATCTGGGTCAAGGCTTTGGAGAGCACCACAGCCATACCAGGCTACATCTCCTTCCACACGTTCAATCATCAAACTTACAGCATGCAAAGTAATGGAGGTAGATAGATTCACATCCAGATTGGTTGGATAGTATGATTCCCAGGAGAAACTGAAGGTGCTATTGACTGCTTGTAAGATGCCTAATGAAGCCATTGCCAGCTACAGGAGCAACAACATGAATCAGGGCACCCACTGTGTTTAAATGTATCTACTTGATTCTATCAAGATACATCAAAACAAAATGGTTTTGGCTGACTTTAACTACCCACCAACTAGGTAGATTACTTGTGCTCAAACTCACTTGCCCAGAGGTTAATCAACTTCCTTAACTACAATGCCCTGGACCAGTGGGTTGAAATCAACATAAGGGGAGACAATATACTAGATCAGGAGCTTACCAATATGGGTGACCACAGTAGATCCTCCACTGTGAGGACCTCCCTGGTGAGATATGACCACAAATTGGACTCATTCAAAGTAAGTATCACACCTGACACCTCCCCTTCCAGTATATGAAGTAATAAAGTTCAACAAAGCAGATTATAATCTCCTATGGGATGGTAGAAATAGCTTGACTGCACCCCCCCTCAGATGGAACAGGCAGCTATGATGAGCTCTGCACCAATGTTTTATACATGCACCTGTACACCTGCATTGACTCGCCCATACCTGACAGGGCAAAACAAGCTCCTCATGGCATAGCAAACCTGTCTGGTGGACAACTGCCATTAGGAGGCTTTACAATAAGAGGTAGACATTGGTGTCTCACATTAGGAGGTAGGGAGTCCCCTAAAATGTTAGCACTCCCTCCTCAACTTAAACAAGCAAATAAGTGTTGTTGTGAAGCCCTGCAAAACAAAGTATGGGACAAAATTAGCCTTCTTCACAAAGTGCTGGAGAGTGGGAGTTGTGTGACAACAAAGTGAACTCAGAGGTATATAAGATGAATGGTTTTACTTAATGTATTTCTGATGAAGTCTATGATTTTATGGACGAAAACGTGTGGTATCTGCAGCGTTAAATAAAGAGCTTTGTACTTCAATTTTGCTGGGTGCGATCTCCGTTTCTTTCGCCTTGCTATCTGGTTACTTTTTCACAAAGGACAACCACAAGGCATTGCGTAGCTAGATGCGTAATGTAAAAGGAAAGGCCTACATTTCTGCCAAACTCGTACTTAATGATACCACATATAATGAGCCTGTAGACATAGCTAACCTGTTGGCTGACAGGTTCTATGACAACTGCACACCCCTGTCCCCACCACACATACACCATGACATCCCTACAACCTGCCTCATACCTCGTATCTCTAAAGACCAGGTAGAAAATGGCATCTCTTAGGTTAGAAACATAGCATATACTGCACATGCTAATATCCCATTCTGTGTCCTACATGATATGCAACATGGATTACCAACACCACTGGAAACTCTTTGCAATCATACTATAACCACCGTCTGCATCCCAGCTGACTGGAAATCAACCACTGTTATCCCCTTGCACAGAGGTGGTGCATCCACTGACCATGGGAAGTATAGACCTATTAGCCTGAATAGCCATATCTGTAAGGCCATGGGGCAAATCATCATGGAATGTATCATCAAAGATATAGGTAATCTAAAAACACTTGACCCTACACTGTTTGGATCTATGAAAGGGAGATCATAACTGTTAATCCTGGTGGACATCTATGAGGCAGTCACCAATGACCTGGATGGGGGGACATTTGTGCATACAACCACCTGAACTTAGCCAAGTCATTGGAAACTATCCCTTTGTCAGACATCATTGACAAACCCACCCAGCAAGCCATCAACACTAATATCATTAGAGTGGTCACTAACTGAATCACTGATAGCACTTATAGAGTCAGAACAGGGGTATCCACTTCCAGTAGCAGAGCTGTAACCAGTGGTGTTCCACAGGGTTCAGTCTTGGGTCCTCTAATGTTTGGAATTCATTTATCCAATGTACAAACACAAACTGAATGTCAGTGGCTGACAAGGGTTGCTGATGCCTGCAAACTGGGAGTGGTCATAGACTCTCCAAATTATATTACTATCCTACAAGAGAGTCATACATGTCCAAATGATTGTTGACACAATCATGGAGTTAAACTCCTTGGAAGTATATGTAGTATCATTCCTTTTGGTACCAGCACTGTCCCTGTTAAGTAACACATCAATATCAACACCGTATGTACATACGCAGGGGTAGGAGACAGGGGAACACAGACCTGGGCACACAGGTTTACACCTTCCTTACTTTAGATCACCATGTCTCCACAGCAGTAAGAAGCACATCATATCTTGCTCATGCCATAACTGAGGGCACTGTCACCTGAATATGAAGTAGTTATAATCTCCATGTACTCTTCCCTCTTCAGGCCAATATTTGAGTGCAATGACCATTTTGTTATGTACATTTCCAAGCACCAGTAGCAATTGCAGAGACTGCAAAGGTTCCTTACAAGGGAAATTCAACTCTTCAGCATCTGTCCGATGGGGATCATCTGAAAACACTGTACCTTTTATCTGTGTTATACAGACTACTCAAAGGTGATCTCTGCCTTGCATATGAGGCAATCTGTGACCCTGCTTTATTGGTAATGCTGCATATCCATAATTCAAATGGTATACAGATTATTCACTGTAAGGACCTTAACCTGGTATGTGACATCAATAAAACATGCTTGAGGGAGAGATATGTCTATCAGGGTTTAACAAACCTTTGTAACAGACTCCTACTTAATGTCAAACAGCACACCTCATTGACCCTCTTCAGATGCAATCTGTATGATTGGATGGGTGACCATAATTTCGCCATGGAGGTTCTGCCTGTGTCCTCCTTGAACAGGGACAATAGATGCTGATTATATAAATAAGGGTAAGAACTTGGCTAGGATTGTAAAGGCCATAGGGCCATTAGCCTAGTAAATTCCAATGCTCCTATGATCCCATAGGTTGATGTAAAATGCTCGGAATGACATCCACACACACCAACTTGGATACAGCGAGAATTGTATCACTGCCAATTAATGTTGACAGAACACTGCACAGCACACACACACTTCAAGTTAGCTACAATGAGATTAAAACCCCTACGTATCTAGTCTTACAGACTACAGATCGCAGTACATAGTGCATGCACCATGGCTTAAGTCTGAAATTAACATGTCTTTAGGTCCTCTTATCCTGGATGAAATAAGCAGGCCTTGTGGAAGACAGGAATTTTCAGGCCTGCGTCATCTGCTATACCCAACATAGTACAAAACCCTGCCTCTTTCTAAGTCAGTGTGGTAATCACATTTGTTTTGTAGGGAAATGCACGTACACACACAGCAAGTGGGCAAGAGTGATATTAGAACCCCAACCTATCTAGTCTTACACACTACAGATCACAGAACTTAATGCACGTGCCACAGCTTAGCTCTGACAATAAGATGGCTGCTGGTAGTCTTATGGTAGATGACATCTGCAGGTCTTGTGTAAGACAAGAGTTTGGAAGCCTGCATCAACTGCAAGGGCCAAAAAATGCAAATCCATTGCAGTTTGGAAGTCAGTGGGGAACTCACACTTGTTTTGTAGGGAGATGCATATACACACAAACAAACACACCAAGTGGTCTGGAGTGAGATTAGAACCCCTACTTATCTACTCCTACACACTACAGATCCCATTACTTAATGCACATGTCATGGCTTAAGTCTACTTTATAAATGACTGCAGCCAAACTACTTGTAAAGGACATACACAAGGCCTGTGTTGGGCAGAGTGTGTGGCCTGCAGAGTGATATTGCTTCTTACTTTCATCTGCATCTTGTAGCCTAGCAGTCAGACAAGTGTTTTTTATCCTAGCTATGTGGCAACAGTAGCCGTTTTGGGCATATGTGTCTGTTTGGATTTGGATGGGCTAGCCCATGGCCAAAACCAATTTGCCCTGTCAACACATGAGTATACAACATTACATATTACACAACTTGTTTACTTGTTGATGTATGTGTGGTGACATCCAGCAGAGAAAGGGGGCTATAAGTAAATGCATTATCTACTGTTGAGCCCTTACTTTTGGTCCTTTGACCAACATTATATATGTGTCATAGTGCAATGTTAATCATCACAACCTGGGTATGTACACATATATCTATATTTATGTATATAACAAGTATATATATATATATATATATATATATATATATATATATATATATATATATATATATATATAGGTTTGTGTGAGTCATTTATTTATATATATATATATATATATATATATATATATGTGTGTGTGTGTGTGTGTGTTCTATCTAGATATATGGGAAGAGACAGTGATGCATGTGTGTATGAATATATCTTTAAATATATATATATATATATATATATATATATATATATATATATATATATATCTACACACACACACACACACACACACACACACACATATAGGGAAAGAGAGAGCTAGCGACAGGTCTCTCTCTCTCTCTCTCTATATATATATATATACATATATATATATATATATATATATATATATATATTGATATCGATATATGTATCTATCAGTACATATATATATATATATATATATATATATATATATATATATATATATATATATATATATATATATATATATATATATATATATATATTATATATAATAAAAATGATTGTGCAAGGAGCAACAGATTTGGGTTTGGCTTAACTAAGTATATGATCATGCCCAGTGGGAGTTTTGGCTAGTTATAAACTGACTCCTGCCCACACTTAGCTGTACTCTAGTCCAGGATTTTGTGTATTACACAATATGACATCTGTCCCTGTTTCTACAGCGGTGGTGATGCTGCGGTAGCGTTATCGCCTCACAGTTAGACGTTGCCCATTTGGTTCTCAGTTAGAGCATCTTCTGTGTGGCGACATGCGTGATTGGGCGTTCCTTCGTTGAAGGTTGTGCATTAGGCCCTGCAAGCCAGTACATAAAAATCTACTGCCAATCATTAGCAGATGGGAGTTCCACTGTGGCGACCCCTAACCGGGAAAAGCCGAAAGACACAAACAAACATCTGTCCCTGTTTCTGCACTGCTGCACTTCACTCACCTTGGCTATGATTTTCTAAAGGTGTCTTATGTGACAGCAGTTAAAACAGTACAGCACAAACAGACTGACAGTCTGTAGAACACAAATTATTGATACCTCACATCCAGAACAAGTAGATACTTCTAGATAAGAAACATGAAAGCCTTTACCCATGATGGTTGTCTTAGTCCTTTAAGCCACAGAGACTGCTTGACAGACAGGGGGTCATTCATCACACAATCACCTGCATAAATAAGTACATTGGTTAGTCCTCTGTTACCTAAAACGTACAATGCATGATCAATTCCTATAGTACTGTTATGAGACTGAGTGAAATGCTCATATATCATTGATGAGTTACTGTTACAGCAGTTAGAAAGGAACACTGCTGTGTTGGTGGTGGGGGAACAACACTACATGTTCTTCTGAGATACACGATAGTCTGACTATCATTTAACCTGACTGTCTAACATCTCCCTTCAATGATGTACCACCAATCTGTTGCAGTAAAAATGCATGAATATTCCATGCATGATGCCTACTGAATAGAAATGGAAACATGTTGGTGGAATGGGTATATGTAGTCCCATGTGGATGTCATTTGTGTCCAATTAGCTCACTATAGTTATTTGCATAATGTACCCAGTCCATACATACACTGACATATCATAATAATCCAGTAGACTACTGTGTAGGTTACGGACTTACCCTGCAAATGCAGCAGTTGATACAACTGTAGTTCAGGGCTGACTCTGTCTGATGCAAGCAGTACACAGCCAATACATGGATAGGCACAGGATGTGCGAGTTGCCTGGCATCAATTTTAATATCTGTATGTGAGTAGGCATAAGGTGTTAGTCCCAAGTTTGTCAGTGAATGTGCTATGTGTTGTCTCTTAGCCAAAGCCAGGGAATACTGAGCATGCCTACTTCTGCCAACAGGGTCATCAGCAGGGGGTTCCTCCTCCAAGTCCTCCTGTGACTGTGGCTGTGGTGACCTAGGCACTGGTGGGGGCTGTGTATTCCTTCCCTTTGCTAATCCTGCTGCAGCAGTTTCCACAGGATCAGATTGTGCAGCATAGCACATACTGTGATTATCAGTACACATGTGGCTGAAATATACTGCAGGGCTCCACAGATATATTGGGTCTATATTACATCACTGAATGCTTAAAAAAGCGATCGGGGATTAATCGACCCTATGTAAGTGAAAGCTTACAATGTCGAACTGTCAGAACAGTGATTTTTTTTCCAAGGGAAAAAAATCGCTGTTCCAACAAAAAAAAAAAAAAAAAAAAGGAAAACACTTCAAAACATTACATTAAGGGGGGGGGGCTTCACCCCCCACACCCCCCTACTTAAATATACCAACATTGAGACCACATTACTGTTCCGAAAATGGCAAATTAATGAAGTGGCCAAGCTAATTATTTCCCAGGGAAAGAATTCACTTAAAAGCCACTTCGATATTTTGCCTTTCCAGTCTTTTATGTTCAACCAAGATGCATTTGAAAGACTGCGTCTTTGGTCTTGTAATAGGAACCCGATATATTTAGGCACTGGAATCATGACTTCAGAAGCCCAATCACACCGTCTATGATGTTCTTAGTTTGTACATGTGCCTCATTGTGGCATTCTTCAGTGGGTGTGTGTGCATTTCTGATCCCTGTCATCATCCATGGTTCCAGGGCATAGCCAGCATCCCCAGCAAACATTTGGTACAGCTGTGATGTGCGCCAGATATGGAAGTCATGATAACTGCTAGGGTTGCCAGCACACAGATTCAAGATAATCCCCTGGGCATTGCACATGACCTGGCAGTTGATGGAGTGGTACCCCTTGGAGTTAATATAGATTCTACCCTGCTCACCCGGTGATGCCTTGATGTGTACATGTGTGCAGTCTATGGCACCCAGTACCTCAGGGTAGTGTGCTACATGGTAAACGTGTTGCATATTGCTGGCCCTCGCCTCAGAGGTAAGGGAAAAATATATGTGTTCACTGGCATGCGGAAGCATAGCGTCCAGGAATTGGTGAAGTATCCTGGATGCAGAGGACTGTGACACTCCCATCATTTCCCCAGATGATCTTTGAAAAGTACCTGTAGCTGGTATCCTAAGGGCTACACATGCCTTTGTCTCCACTGTGATGGGTTCTCCTCAGTTAACTCTGGCTCTGAGTTGAAGGTGGCAAAGCTTAGTGAGTTCTTGTAATATGTCCCTGTCCAGCCTGTAGTGCTCTACAATCTCCAGCTCATGTAGCTCCTGGAAAGTTATCCTGGGACTGAACACTCTTCTCCTTCTCTGACTAGGCATATGGTCAGCAGCACCAGCAGCATTGACTTCAGCATCTAGCACATACAGATGTAGTAAACCTGCAACAGCCCCTAGCATTATCCCAATTAAAATTCCTGAGTCTCTACTCCAATGGCTCAGAGTATTGAGGGAAAATCAGAATGTAGGGTGTATGCATATTTTATACAGTTTTGCTTTAGTTCCATCATGTGGGATTGGCTAATTATGATGCAGTTCACCTGCCCAGGATAAAATTAACATTATTTAGAGGCCCTACTTTAGTGTGTGGTGCAGCACTATGTGCCACAATGCGTAGCATAGCTTATACAAAAGTTAAAACTATTTATTGAAGATATCTGGTTTTAATTGATTGCTGCCTACATCATCACTGTCATGTTGGTAGTCCATGCATGTGAACACATTAAGCTATGCAGTGAGGTGCTCAAACACAAGTGCTGGAAACAAAAAATCCTAAAAATAATAAGACACACCCCCTGATGTCATCCACATTCTCTGGGAATATCAACATAGTGTAGGAGCATACATGGATATGTGGGCACAGCTGCTCCTTTTAGCAATTCAGGAAATCCATTTCATTTGCATACATATCAGCGCTGACAGCATAGATACTATACAGTTCATAGTCATGTGAGCCTAGCAACAGCACTTATGCACCATTGTATGGACCTGCTGGAAGGTCCTACAGTAGATTTGTGAAAACCATATTAGAAATTTGTTTTTTTCTGTTAAGCATGTTTGAGCACTGCAGCACATAGTGCAAACATGCTGAAAGTATTAAAAAATATATATTATTAATTTTACATATTCCCTTCCTTTTTCAGACCTATACGATGTACCTTTTGCACATATATGTATGTGATCTAACATTTTCTGGGGAGTTGTGTCCATATCTGTGGACTTTTACATCCCTTCTAGCCATATAGACTCCTGTATGTGGAGAAATTCCATGTACACTACATACACTGACATGGAGTCTACACAGATGCCTTTTTGCTTATTGGATCACACCACCTGGGTCATTTGCATAAGATTCAACTGCTTTTGAGGTAATTTGCATTCTATAGAACTTTTTCTATTTTTGCATGATTGCACATAGCTAAAGGACACTTACTGAATATAAAATTGCTCACGCTCATGTACTCACCAAAAAAAAAAAAAATTGTACAAGCTTTACTGAATTCCCCCCACAGTCTTTACAAAGAACAATTTCACATAACAGTGTAGTTATTCAGTGCAATCACAGAATTGAAGAATTAAATGTATTAGTGTGTCTTTAGTTTGGGGATGCATTTCTGTCTATGCATGATGAAAACACAGAATGTATAGCATACTGAATTGGTTGAACACACTATTTAAAATAAACTGTCTACAGCATTTATAAAACAGTGTTATAGAAAAAGAGAAATAGAGAAAAAAGGGTTTTAAGGATGTGATTTTGAAGATGTGAGATATTGCCAGCTACGCAGGGAGAAGTTGGGCAGTGAATGTGTAACATATGCCAGCACAGCTAGCTGGAATTTAGTAAAGAATTATATCTTATTTGACTATCAGACTGATTGTACAGATGCTTGTGTTGAAAAATGCATTTGTAAAGCAGCTTGTGTTAAAAATGTACCAACAGTGTGTCCTGCTGGTCAAAAAAAGAAATATACATGTATTATTGCATGGGAACCAGAAGTCAGAGGACCAGATGTATGTGATGTCATTCTGTAATCCATCACTAAAAATGATATTTTAATACTAAGTGACACTGAAGTCTCAGAGCACTCTGTTTTTGTAACCTGACAAAGAAGGATTTCTCACCTCCTTTATCTTGCCTTGCTCTAGTAAGTAACCAGGGAATAATAATTATTTAGATCAGTCAGAAAAATATAGTGAGATTAGTTAAGTATAAGTATTTTTTGTAACTGTGTGAACCTGTCCACCTGTATTATTTTTATATTTCCTGCGGCTGAAACTCTGGTGTTTATTTTAAATAGATATTTAGCATTTTCATGGCCTTTAATTATTTATTATTAAATTTATTAAAACTTTCTATTGGGGCTGATCCATTAGAGAGTATTTTAACTTTTGAGAGTGCTTCTATCTATTGGTGACACTGTGGTCACTACTGAAAGCCTGGCTCTTTGGTCAACATTACCATCTGTATTAATATTAATTTCACTCAGTATAATTGGGTACCCTTGCAAGACCCTTAGATTAGCTGGCTTTGGGATGTCTGATGGCAGTGTAACTACCTTACAATCTGGGAAAAAGGGGACATAGCTAGTAAATCTGTGCCAGCCTTTCCCGTGTGTGTGTGTGTGTGTGTGTGTGTGTGTGTGTGTGTGTGTGTGTGTGTGTGTGTGTGTGTGTGTGTGTGTTACTTAGAGCAGAACACGAAGCACTGGATTCACAGCGAGGGTGCTGGAGGACTTGGCTTGGACACTCAGCTGAGGAATCAACCCTACCACTGTGCCAGTGGAGAGTCTTATTGGGGAGGGAGACAGATAGAGAAACCCAGACCCTGACTGAGTTTGTTACCTGTGTGCTCTTAAGGGAAGCTATGCTTGATGCAGAGAACCACATCTGGAAATACTGGGTGTATTCATTTTTGTTCCAATTGAATGTGTCTCTCCAGTGTAAATGGTGAGAATTCAGGCTCCTTGATTACTGGCTCAGAATGGGGACACCACATATTAGTGATCAGCAGTGTAGATATTAATTGCACTTCAGTAGCCTGTAGGCAGTTGTCACTAAAGGTGTGTCCTCTCAGCAACCAGAAGGTAAACATTCAGAGTTTCATTTCACACCAGTTTTATTATTTGTTTTTATTAGTTTAGTTTAGTTTAGTTAGGGAAAGCAGGAAAATATGTCAGCAGATGATTATGGCAAGGTGACAAAGAACCAGTTGGCCAAAGAAGCAGCATCAACATGAAAAGGAAATGCTGACTCTTTGACAGGGGTAATGGGGAAGGGAATAAATCAAACCCCAGAAGCAATAAAGTTCAGTAAATTTCATCCACAATTTACAGGGGATGATAATTTTGATAGTTTTATTCATATATTTGAAAGAGTATGTAAACAGTATGATGTTGGTCAAGGGCTCTGGTAAAGCTGAAACTGCTATTTCTAAATTGCCTGATATTGATTGTTTAGATTATGATAAAGTCAAACATTGTTTACTAGAATGCTTTAAGTTAACACCTGAAGCTTACAGAAAAAAGTTTCATGAGAATAGACACAAGACAGATGAAAGTGTGTGAGATTATATTGCTGAGTTAAGCACTTATTTTTATAGGTGGTGGAGTGGATGTCAGGTCACCATTGTTGAAGGGCTGGCAGACCTTTTGATGAGGAACAAGCCCTTAGCACTTTTGCCTGAGGACATGAGAATATGGTTGGCAGACCAGAAGTGCAACTCTACAGATGAGCTATGGAAATATGGGATCTCTGCTTAGCAAGCAGGGCATCACTGCACAGGAAGGGAATACCCAGTGCTGCACATGGATATAAGGGAGCCCATGGTGGGCAGAATAAACCACACAAAAAAGTCTACAGTTAAATGTTTTAAATGTAACCAGTGGGGTCATGTATCATATAGATGTCCATGAAAGCAAGGTGGGGGGAAAAAAGTGGGGGAGCCAGCAAGTGGGACTAACAGTATTCCAGTGGTACGTTTTCTGGAAACAACAGGGGTACCAAACTATGACCAGCGTTTATATCTGTTCTTAGTGGATGGAAAACAGGCCACCACTCCTAGAAGTACAGCCTCTGGCATAACCATTGTGAAGCCTGTAGTGGTTAAAGAGGAGCAGTACTTGCTTGGGCAGTCTACTTCAGTCAGAGCTTTAAGAGGGACCCAATTCCAAATGCCTTTGGTTCACCTTCACTTGGAGAGCGAAAAAGGAAGCAAACAAGCAAGTAGGTGTGCTTGAGGATATCCCTGCACATATCTTGATAGGGAATGATTTTACTAATGGAGTATCTTGTATGTATGCAGTTACACGCAGCCAGGCTTGGAGACAGGCATGTGGCTCTAAAAGCCTGGGGAGACCCAGACAGACCCCCACACCTGAAGCCAGGGCTGATGAGGTGGCTATTTCATGGAGGGAACTACCCTGTAGCAGTGAGCCTGAAGGTGAGCCACAGCTGTTGGTAGGTACTGATGTTCCCTGGGACAGAGTGACTACAAATGCAGAGGTGAGTGATAGTATCCAGGCTGACCATGAGGCAACATTGTCAGAGGATGCCAGACTTCCTGTGGAAAGGGAGCTGGGAAGGGTCACAAAGATAGAGTTGAGGCAGGCTCAGCTCTCAGACCCTACACTGAGAAGCTTCAGGGAGGTAGCTAAGCAGGCACCTGATTCTCAAGGAAAAGGGGAGTCTGTATACTGGAACAAAGGGTTACTGCATAGACAGTGGACCCCGAGGGAGGGCTAGAGGGTGACCTAATGCAGCAGTTGCTAGTGCCTAGAGACTACCATCAGCACCTCTGGCCATAGCCCATGACAATCCTTTTGCAGGTCATATGGGCATAAAGCGTACCGAGAGCCAAATTATGCAGAACTTTTATTGGCCTGGGATTGCAAGGGCTGTAACAGGATACTGCAGGACCTGTAAGCAGTGCCAACAAGTAGGCAAAGTAGGAGACAAGGTCAATGCTCCTTTGATGCCTTTGTCTTTGATTAAAAAGACATTTCAAAGGGTAGCAATGGATATTGTGGGGCCTTTTGCACCCCAAGTTCCACAGGGAAGAAGTATATTCTTTTGGTAGTAGATTATGCTACTAGATACTCCAAGGTGGTGGTTCTGTCCTCCATCAAGGTAGATAAGGTTTTCAGCAGGGTAGGTTTCCAGAGTGAAACACTGACTGACAGAGGTGCCAATTTCATGTCAGACCTGCTGGCTTCTCTGTGCAAGTGCTGTGGGGTGAAGCACCTAAAGGCCACCCTCTATCATCCCCAGACTAATTGTCTTGTAGACAGGTTAAAGTCTACACTAAAGACCATGCTATGGGCATTTCCAGAGCAGTTTAAGAGAGACTGGGACAAATATTTGCCCCATCTACTCTTTGCATACAGAGAGGTACCCCAGGAATCCACATGTTTTTCACCCTTTGAGTTGTTGTATGGGCACAGTGTGAAGGGGCCTTTAGATTTGATTTTTGATGAGTGGGAGGGTGAGTGTGAACCCCACAAGGAGTCTGTTGTGGTATATGTCCTAAACCTCAGGAGAAGGGTTAGGGGGTTCATGGGCTTTGCCCAGGAGAACCTGGCAGGAGCCAAACAGCAGTAAATGATCCGGTATGACAGGAATGCTTGAACCTGAGAGTATGCTGTGGGACAGGAGGTTATGGTTCTCATACCTGTCACACACAAGAAGCTGCAGGCAGTTTGGGAGGGACCCTTCAAAGTGGTAAGGAATGTCAGTGGTGTTAGCTACATGGTAAACCTGCTAGGCAGGAGGCAGGGGAACAAATTGTACCAAGTTAACATGATGAAGCCTTACCACGACAGGGAAGCCCTTGTGTTAAGTATTTACAGTAGGAGCAGGAGGAGTCTGAGTGGGATCTATGGCTACATCAAGCCAGCCAACAAAATATCAAGTTACTAAAGTGGAGCCTAGGGTTTCAGTCATATGTCATGACAGTGCAGCACTGTAGTGGGGTTAGCAATGCCAATGCAGATGGGGTCACAAGACAGGCTATGGGTTAATGTTTCCCTAGACAGGCTCCTTCCTCCTAAGCAATGGTTCTCCAGGGTCACTTGAGAAACTAGCTTGAGTCTTCAAATGGGAGAGAGATGTGATGATGTGAGTTATTGCCAGCTATGCCAGGTGAAGTAGGGCAGTGGATGCATAACATATGCCAGCATATCTAGCTGGAATTTTGTAAAGACTTATATGTCATTTGTATATAAAACTGATTTGTACAGAAGCTTGTGTTGAAAAATGTATTTGTAAAGCTGCTTGTGGTAAAATGTGCCAACAGTGGGTCCTGACAGTATTCTAACTGATTATGTATATGTTTTAACAGAGGATGCTGGAAGATAAGAGGTTAATCTCATCCCCAGCTAGCTTTTAGATAAATATCCTGAAATGAAATTACCAGTTTTAAGCTATAAATATTGTATCTTACAGTTCTGATTCCAGCCAGAGACTAAACATCTGTGTCAGAGAATGATTTATTAGCTCCTGTAGGAAGAGTGGAAGTGTTTTATGGTTTTATAGCTTCCAGATGCTTTAACACATCTCTATCTGTGTGTGTGGTAACACATACATGCTAAACTCTAGTTCAGTTTCTAGCAATGGAGGTAGCATGAGAACAGAAGTCAGATGACCAGCTGTAAGTGATGTCATTCTGTATTCTAGGACAAAATTGATATTTTAATACCAAATGAGAGAGAATTCGCATGGCACTCTGTTTTTGGAACCTGACAAAGAATGACCCCTTAACTACTTCATTTTGCCTTGCTTTAGTAAGTGTCCGGGAATAGTAATTCTTTAGAACAGTCAGGAAAATATAGTGAGATTAGTTAAGTACTGTTTTTCTGTATCTGTGTGAATATATTTGTCTGTGTTATTTTAATATATACTGTGACTGAAACTCTGGTGTTTATTATAAATAGATATCTAGCATTTTAATGTTCTTTTATTATTTATTATTAAATATATTTAGACTTTTCATTGTGGTTGATCCTTTAGAGAACATTTTAACCTTTGAGAGTACTTATATCTATTTGGTGACTATATGGCTACTCATGAAAGCCTTACTGCATTGGTCAATCACTATCATTTGTATTAATATTAATTTCACTCAGTATAATTGGGTACCCATTGTAAGAGCCTTAGAGTAGCTGGCTTTGGAGTGTCTGGTGTCAGTAACTACCTTACAGCCTGGGCAGAAGGGAAGCATAGCTAGTAAATCTGTGCTAGCATTTCCCAAGTGTGTGTGTGTGTGTGTGTGTGTGTGTGTGTGTGTGTGTGTGTGTGTGTGTTTGTGTGTGTATGTGTGTGTGTGTGTGTGTGTGTGTGTGTGTGTGTGTGTGTGTGTGTGTGTGTGTGTGTGTGTGTGTGCATGTGTGTGTGCAAATCAAATCTCCACACATGTTTCACAGAGAAGGTGCCTGAGGACTTGACTTGGACACTCAGCTGAGGACTCAGCTCTATAGCTCTGCAGTGGTGAGTGTCATTGGGGCCCTGGAGAGAGAGAAAAATCCAAGTTCTGGAATGAGTGTGTTCCTTGTGTGCTCTTAAGGGAAATTCTGCTTAATGCAGACAGCTGTATCTGGAAATACTGTGTGTATCCATTTTTATTCCAAGGGAATGCCCCTCTCCAGTGTCAGTGGTGAGTTTTCAGAGTCCTTGATTACTGGCACAGAGAGGGGACAGCGCAGAAACCACTGAACTCAGAGATATATAAGATGAATGGTTTTACTTAATGTATTATTGATGACGTCTATGATTTTATGGATGAAAACGTGTGGTATCTGCAGTGTTAAATAAAGAGCTCTGTACTTCAATTTTGCTGGGTGCGATCTACGTTTCTTTCGCCTTGCTATCTGGTTACTTCTTTACAAAGGACAACCACAAGGCATTGTGTAGTTAGATGTGTAATGTAAAAGGAAAGGCATACATTGTTGCCAAACTCGTACTTAATGATACCACATATAATGAGCCTGCAGACATAGCTAACGTGTTGGCTGACAGGCTCTATGACAACTGCACACCTCTGTCCCCACCACACGTACAGCATGACATCCCTACAACCTGTCCAATACCTCATATCTCTAAAGAGCAGGTAGAAATGGCCTCTCTAAGGTTAGAAACATAGCATATACTGTACCTGCTAACATTCCAGGCTGTGTACTACATGATATGCAACATGGATTACCAACACCACTGGAAACTCTTTGCAATAATACTATAACCACTGTCTGCATCCCAGCTGATTGGAAATCAACCACTGTTATCTCCTTGCACAAAGGTGGTGCATCCACTGACCATGAGAAGTACAGACCTATTAACCTGACTAGCCATATCTGTAAGGCCATGGGGCAAATCATCATGGAATGTATCATCAAAGATATAGGTAATCTAAAAACACTTGACCCTACACTGTTTAGATCTATGAAAGGGAGATCATGCCTGTTAAACCTGGTGGATATCTATGAGGCAGTCACCAATGACCTGGACGAGGGGACATCTGTGCATACAACCACCTGAACTTAGCCAAGTCATTGGAAACTATCCCCCTGTCAGGCATCATTGACAAACCCACCCAGCTAGCCATCAACACTAATATCATTAGAGTGGTCACTAACTGGCTCACTGATAGCACTTATATAGTCAGAATAGGGGTATCCACCTCCAATTGCAGAGCTGTAACCAGTGGTGTTGCACAGGGTTCAGTCCTGGGTCCTCTAATGTTTGGAATTCATTTATCCAATGTATAAACACAAACTGAATGTCAGTGGCTGACAAGGTTTGCTGATGACTGCAAACTGGGAGTGGTCATAGACTCTCCAAATTATATTAATATCCTACAAGAGAGTCATACATGACCAAATGATTGTTGACACAATCATGGAGTTAAACTCCATGGAAATATATGTAGTATCATGCCTTTTGGTACCAGCAATGTCCCTGTTAAGTAGCACATCAATATCAACACCTTATGTACATACACAGGAGTGGGAGACAGGGGAACCCAGTCCTGGGCACACAGGTTTACACCTACCTTACTTTAGATCACCATGTCTCCACAGCAGTAAGAAGTGCATTATATCTTGCTCATGCCAGAACTGAGTGCACTGTCACCTGAATATGAAGTAGTTATAACCTCCATGTACTCTTCATTCTTCAGGCCAATATTTGAGTGCAATGACCATTTTGTTATGTACATTTCCAAGCACCAGTAGCAATTGCAGAGACTGCAAAGGTTCCTTACAAGGGAAATTCAACTCTTCAGCATCTGT